>NC_066889.1:17135468-17240785 GCF_022985175.1 Labeo rohita | reverse complement strand
AATGAAATGTCTGCTTCAGTTATGTGTTTTACTGACCTTTGACTAATGCCTTTGTTTCATGTGATTTTGAAGGACTGTACTATGAATACCATGATGGATAATGTGTCATATCCTGTGATATTGACTCTTATGGTGCCAAAAGAAACTATATCATATAGGCATGTATATTTTATTTGCTTTCTTGCATTATATGTGCTTATCTTGTCATTTAATATTCGTCTTGTTATGGTCATTATCATGGAGAAAGTTCTTCACGAACCAATGTACATATTCTTGTGTCATATGTGTATAAATGGGGTTTACGGAGCCTCAGGATTCTACCCTAAAATTTTGTCAGATTTAATATTGGATTCATATGTGATCTCCTTTCATATGTGTGCTCTGCAAACCTATGTTATCTACAGCTCTTTAATGTCTGAGATCACTATATTAACAGTGATGGCTTATGATAGATTTGTAGCCATATGTAAACCTTTAGACTATCATTCCAAATTAACTACAAACAACTGTGTGAAATTAATTCTGTTCTCATGGATTGTTCCAAACTCCTTGACAGCTACACCACTCCTCTTTTCAAAGTTAAGACCCTTTTGTAAATATCACATTGACAAATTATATTGTGACAACTGGTCAATTGTAAAACTGTCTTGTCTATCAACCTTTGTTAATAATGTCTTTGGATATGCTAATACTGTTATATTTTCAAGCTTTATAATTCTTATCATTGTATCTTACTTTAAACTGATCTCTGCATGTAAAGCATCTTTAGAAAACAGAAGGAAATTCTGGCAAACATGTCTCCCACACATATTATCTCTGATCAATTTCACTATTGCTTTTCTTTTTGATATCATGTATAGCAGATATGGTTCAAATGACATTCCAGAGAGTCTCCGTAATTTTTTGGCTCTAGAACTGGTGATTGTCCCACCTGTGTTCAATCCTCTGATCTATGGGTTAAATATTAGAGCAGTGCGCACCAGAGTTTTCACTTCATGTGTTGCAGCAAGAGTAAATGTTTTTAAAAAAAATTAAAACTTAATTATGTACTAAAGTATTATATGCAAAATGCTAGTTTGGCTTTAGCAATAAATTGTGATAATGTGAGAAAGAGTGTGGTTTTAACAAGCATATTTATGGTATGATGTAAAAAAAAAAATAAAAAAAAAATCTGTTGTGAATCTAATGAACACGCAGCCAAAGTGTGTTGTCAAGTGCATTTAAATCAGTTCTTCAAGCTGTGCAATGTTGGAACACTGTACATCTAAATAAATAATATTTTATTAAGTATTGGGACCCTGTTATCAAATTTGAGACCATTTTGTGCTTATTGCATATCTAAATTATATTGTGACAACTGGTCAGTTGTAAAACTTTCTTGTGCATCATCTTTTGTTAATAATGTATATTAATATCATCACCTTAGAATTATAAGGTTCTATCTGACATTTTTGTCAAAATTGTGTTATTCACATATTCTTATTGAGTGTCAACTTATTTACATTATGTGATGTTTCTTTTGTAAGCTGTGTACATTTTGGGCCTTTTTTAGAAAACAAAAATGGTTCTGTCTACAGAAGTTTATGGAAAGCAAAAACTTCAAAGCTCAATATCTCAAACGTGATCAGAATGCAGATAGAACCTTATAATTCTAAGGCAACAGCATACGGCATATATTGTTGCTGTTATATTTTTAACTTTGTAGTTATTATCATATTGTCCTATATTAAACTGATTGCACCAAAAGGATGTAAAATGTAATTATTTCCTGTATTTTAAAACAGCAGTCATGATAATTTAAATGTTTGTGTATATATATATATATACACACACACACACACACACACATATATATGAAGAGTTCAGATGCAAAAGCCTCTAAATCCATCTGACGTATTTCTTTGAAATTAGCATTTTTTTCTGGCTACTTTGTATATGTTTCCATGCAAGTACTGGTACTTCTAAATTGGGCTGAGGCTGGAATTGAGCGAGTTTGAAGTAAAAGTATTTGATGGACGTATACTACTATGTGACAGGAGCATTCACTCAGTATCATTATCTCATTTTTGACTGAGATGGCTTTTGCATCTTAGCTCTTCATATATAAATTGTGACATAATGCAATTACAAAATTGTGATGTATGTGTATTATTCTAATATATGTATCCTCATTAAAGAGCAAAAATATGACTAAAAAAATATTTGAGAAAGAGAAGTCTCTAGGATTATTTTGGCCACTTAACACTGCAAGTTTCAGGAGTGACAACCGCACTGACATTTAAAAGTCCTTTAAATTATCATTCCATGCGTGTATGAAACAGCAGTCACTCCCGCATTTGTAACCATAGCAACATTTTGGCATCTTGCGAGAGTGAATAAGAATTCAGCCAATTGGTATCTGCCATTTTTTGGATAAAAACTATTTTTGTCCATCAATTTGAACTAAACTACCACTGTGCTGTGTTTTGTTTATGCTCGGGAGGCTGCTTTAGAGAGCACTGTCTTGCAGTGTTGCCATGTCCTCTTATTTACAAGCGCTTTTAGGCATGTTGTTTGGTCTTAGCTCATGGGCTCAAATCATCATTATGTCCTTATGTTCTATGTTTGAAATCTGTACTAATGTAATCTAAACAGGGTAACACACAGCAAACTTTGAAAAATATGTGCTGTGGGAAGAAAGACAGAAAAAGGAATGTAGGTTGTGAATGTCCCACCACAAATCTGTTGCAGAGAAAAAAATAACAATTTTTAATGGTGGTTCAGATCATTGTCCAAGGGGAAACGTGCTGTCCGGAGGTAAATATTTAATTTGAAATTTTAGAATATCTCTTATATTTCCCTAAAGACAAATCTATAAATATAAAACTAAGCAAGCCCTCACCACTTTCATTTGTGGCACACCCATTTGTGGAGACTGTATGTTTGTTTTCCTTTTTTCTAACTGTGGCTACTTTATTTTCTTTAGGTAACTCTTCTGAAGGAAATTACTCTGGCAGCAATAATTAAAGCTAAATGAAATGTCTGCTTCAGTTATGTTTTACTGACCTTTGACTAATACCTTTGTTTCATGTGATTTTGAAGGACTGGACTATGAATACGACGATGGATAATGTGTCATATCCTGTGATATTGACTCTTATGGTGCCAAAAGAAACTATATCATATAGGCATGTATATTTTATTTGCTTTCTTGCATTATATGTGCTTATCTTGTCATTTAATATTCGTCTTGTTATGGTCATTATCATGGAAAAAGCTCTTCATGAACCAATGTACATATTCTTGTGTCATATGTGTATAAATGGGGTTTATGGAGCCTCAGGATTCTACCCTAAAATTTTGTCAGATTTAATATTGGATTCATATGTGATCTCCTTTCATATGTGTACTCTGCAAACCTATGTTATCTACAGCTCTTTGGTTTCTGAGATCACAATATTAACAGTGATGGCTTATGATAGATATGTAGCCATATGTAAACCTTTAGACTATCATTCTAAATTAACTAAAAACACCTGTGTGAAATTAATTCTGTTCTCATGGATTGTCCCCACCTGCTTTTGTGTTACAGCAGTCTTGTTATCAAACTTTAGGCCTATTTGCAAATATCACATTGACAAATTATATTGTGACAACTGGTCAATTGTAAAACTGTCTTGTGTTTCAAGTTTTGTTAACAATGTCTTTGGATATGCCATGACTGTCACATTTGCTGGCTTTATAGTTTTTATCATAGTGTCCTACTTTAAACTGATCTCTGCATGTAAAGCATCTTTAGAAAACAGAAGGAAATTCTGGCAAACATGTTTACCACATATATTATCACTGGTGAATTTCACTTCTGCTTATTTATTTGACATCATGTATAGTAGATATGGTTCAAATGACATTCCAGAGAGTTTGCGTAATTTTCTGGCTCTAGAACTGGTGATAGTCCCACCTGTGTTCAATCCTCTGATCTATGGGTTAAATATAAGAGCAGTGCGCTCAAGAGTTTTCACTTTATGCGTGTCATGTGCATCAAGAGAATATTTTTCAAAAAAGGTCCACAACTTATTTAAAACTGATGCAAGAAGAAAAGAAAAAAAGAATTTAGATGGATTTAGAAATTAATTGTGACAAACAGTCAGAAAAAGTGTGCTCTTAACAAGCAAATGTCTGGTGCGATGTATGTACAAATGTAAAAATGCATTATTAAATCATTTATGATGTACAAATGAATTAAAACACTAAAAGCTTTTGTAAATGTAATCTTTATTGTACACAAGGTCTACTCTTCACAATTTATAAAAATATCTGAAAAAATATGTTGCATATATTAGGTTTTGTGTTCTCATACTCATACTGACCCTGAAAGACCCTGAAATTGATTTGGGACATAAAGTTGTTTTCTTTTAAAGGGAAAATGTGTCATCATTTACACACCTAATTTTGTTCCAAACCTGTATGCATTTTTTTTCCTGTGGTACACAAAAGAAGATACTTTGATGAATGTTGCTAACCATATAGTTTCAGTTCTCATTGGCTTCCATTGGGAACCAAAACTGTTTGGATACCAATGTTTTCTTTTATGTCCCACTAAGAAAACAACAACAACAACTCAAGTTTGCAATGACATGATAGGGAGTAAATGATGACAGAATTTTATTTTTGAGTGGACTCAAGCACATATAGGACAGTAGGATAGTAAAAATATTAATGTTTTAAACTTTTCAAACTATAAACCATTGCTTCCAGCCAACTGTCATATGAGCATTTGAACAAAAATAAATGAAATTAAAGAATATTTAATGAGAGCTGTAAGTGAGCAGCATGGTTTCATTTGGTAAAATTATAATAGAATCCCTTAAATATCGGTGTGCCTATTCTCATCCTGTTATCCACCTTTTTCTTCACATAACACTAGCTGCGTTTCCATTACCCTTCAAGATGCGCAAATTTAAATTTCGAACTGAAAATACGCCTAATGGAAACGCGTCAAATTCGCAAAAACTCCCATATATCGCAAAAACGTTTTTATTTACGAGGTGGTTTTTCAGGCAATTCAAAAAAGGAATATTTCGCAAAACTGCAATGGAAATGGCTTTTTTGCATTTACAGGTCAAATGGCATATGTAAAAAGTCATATGATCATACTTCAATGTACTATAAACTCTAAGAAACACTTCATATGTAGCCGTTCTCAAGTATAAGGGGCTTTCCCTGATAATACCAGCAGCTCTGCACAAGTTTCTGTAGTGGCTCTCCGCGCTGCTTCTGTAAAGACACACGCATATGCCTCTTTCAATTAAATAAAGCCAAAAATCCATCCAAATCCCACCAAAATCCATTGCCATTACTTATCGCGAGAGGAACAAATTACATTGTAGTCGCATAACATTGGTTAATGGAAACGTCATTTCGCAAGACTTTTTTATCGACATTTATATAATATCGCCAAAGTTTTGTACAAATCTGTAATGGAAATGTGCCTAGTGTGTGCGGCCATTTGTAAATTTTATAAGTCTGGCTTCCAGTCTGTCACACCCCATTGGACTGTTTGTGTTGGTTTCTCCCTCTGTTGCCCATATTTGGTTGTTCCTGTTTCCTGTCCTCAATTAGTCATTATTAGTTGCCCTGTATCACCTGTGTCTAATTGGTTCATTGTTGATCACCTGCCTATATGTTTGTTGTCTGATCTCAAGGTTATGTACGTGTGTGTTTTCCTGTCCTTGATGTCTGAATTTACCTATTGTGGATTATATTAAAGACTTGTCGTTGTATTTCGCCTCTGTATTGCGCCTTCCTTACACACGACCGTGACAGAAGAAGACAAAAAAGCAGTATAGCGGCGCTTCCCCCACGTTTTTGTTTTCTGTTTTGGTCGGTTTTTATTCTCCTTCATTATGAATGACCCGGCCGTCCTTGTTCTCCTGCTGGAGCAAAGGGTAACACTCTCTCGAGGACCACACCAAGGACTTCATGCATCTCTCAAACCACACACACTACCCAGGAAAGCACCGCCCACTGCACTGCCGTTGAGGGTGAACTGAGACTGGATCTGGGACCACTATATTTGGAACAAGACTTGATCAATTTCTATGGAGATGTATATGAAGACATGTCCCCTCTTCTTCCACCATCCTCTGAACTATATGCCTGCCTGGATTTCCCACCCACCCTCCCTCTGTTATTTCCATCTATCATCCCTGCTGCCTCAGTCCCACCACCGCTGTCCTCTGGCAGCCCCTCTGTTCACCCTCAGCCCACCATCTGTGTGGTGGGCGTGCCGCGGGTCTGCCAATCCCCATCGGCGTCGTGGCTGGAGGATCCCCCGTCTCCGCCTCCAGCCTCTGTCGTCGTCCCGCCATCACCTCAGGACTCCGCTCTTCCAGCTGCGCCACGTTGCTCTGTCCCACTGGCTCCGTTGGGCTCCATTGGGCTCCGTTGGGCTCCTCCCTCCCTCCAGCTCCGCCTCAGGCCTCTGTCACTCCGGCTCCGCCATAGACCTCCGGATCTCCGCCTCAGTCGCCAGAGCCTTGGGCTCCGCCTTGGCCCTCTGGATCCTCTGGGTCGTCCTGGCTCATCGGCTTTCTGTCTCCGCCTTGGGATCCACCATCACCTGCTCTGCCACCGTTGGTCAGCCCCCTGGACTCGTCAGCCCTTCCTCCACCATGGCTCCTCCCTCCGTTGACTCCACAGTGGGCCACCATCATGGCTGTGGCCTGGGTCTCATCTGGCTCCTCCTGCTCCGGGTCCCTTCTGTC
The DNA here is from genome assembly GCF_022985175.1 of Labeo rohita. Taxonomy (NCBI): domain Eukaryota; kingdom Metazoa; phylum Chordata; class Actinopteri; order Cypriniformes; family Cyprinidae; genus Labeo; species Labeo rohita. The sequence goes on along the minus strand of NC_066889.1, from coordinate 17,234,039 downwards.
CCTCAGTCCTCTGTCGTTCCAACTCCACCGTGGACCTCCGGATCTCCGCCTCGGTCGCCAGAGCCTTGGGCTCCACCTTGGCCCTCTGGATCCTCTGGGTCGTCCTGGCTCATCGGCTTTCTGTCTCCGCCTTGGGCTCCACCACCACCTGCTCCGCCACCGTCAGTCAGCCCCCTGGACTCATCAGCCCTTCCTCCACCATGGCTCCTCCCTCCGTTGGCTCCACCATGGGCCACCATTATGGCTGTGGCCTGGGTCTCACCTGGCTCCTCCTGCTCCTGGTCCCTTCTGTCTCCTGCATGGCTCCTCCCTCCGTCTGATCCGCCCTGGACCTTTCTGTCTCCTCCATGGCTGTTCCCTCCATCTGATCCGCCCTGGACTCTGTTGCTCATCCTCCTCCTGGGTATCCCCCCTCTGCCGAAGCCTCCACCAGTACAGACCTCCTGTGTCTATTCCTGTGTTCCTTCTTTTTTTTTTTTTCTACGAGGTCTCGCCTTCCGGCAGGGGGGAGTAATGTTACACCCCATTGGAGTGATTATGTTGGTTTCTCCCTCTGTTGCCCATATTTGGTTGTTCCTGTTTCCTGTCCTCGTTTAGTCATTATTAGTTGTCCCGTATCACTGGTGTCTAATTAGTTCATTGTAATCACCTGCTTATATAAGTTGTATTCAGTTCAGTGTTTGTTGTCCGATCTCAAGGCTATGTACATGTGTTTGTTTTCCTGACCTTCATGTCTGGATTTACCTATTGTGGATTATATTAAAGACTTGTTGTTGTATTTCGCCTTCATATTGCGCCTTCCTTACACACCACCGTGACACAGTCTCATCTGTGTCCAGCTATTTTTAGCTGTACACAGTAGCTAGTTTTGCTGCTTGATATTGCAAATTGGTATGTCTTACCATATTATTTTAATGTATCACCTTAATTATGAGTGCGGTTTGTAGTGCAAACAGTTTTACAGTTTACTGCACGTATTCTTCTAGTTATTTCCTAGTTGCTAATGAACCGAACATCTCACCCATAGGTTTCCACGTTAAAGAATAAGGTGGATATATGGTGCTGTTTGCACAGGTATTTTTAGTAAATTTGATCTTATTTATCTTTACAAATCAAACTAAATGTTTGTAATGGGCTCAAATCATTGCTATTTAGCTTTCTTTATGTCCTTATTTTCTATGTTTGAAATCTGTACTAATGTAATCTAAACAGGGTAACACACAGCAAACTTTGAAAAATATGTATACCGCTAAAAGTGCTGTGGGAAGAAAGACCGAAAAATGAATAGATGTTGTGCTGGTTGTGAATGTCCCACCACAAATCTGTTGCAGAGAAAAAAATAACAATTTTTAATGGTAGTTCAGATCATTGTCCAAGGGGAAACATGTTGTGCGTAAGTGCATATTTAATCCCAAGAAATTGTAGAATATCTCGTATATTTCCCTAAAGACAAATCTTTAAATATAAAACTAAGCAAGCCCTCACCACTTTCATTTGTGGCACACCCATTTGTGGATACCATATGTTTATTTTCCTTTTTTCCAACTGTGGCTACTTTATTTTCTTTAGGTAACACTTCTGCAGGAAATTATTTTTGTGCAATAATTGAAGCTAAATGAAATATCTGCTTTAGTTATGTGTTTTACTGACCTTTGACTAATAATGTTTTATGTTAGGTTGTGCTGCATTACATTTGTTTGTTTCATGTGATTTTGAGGGACTGTACTATGAATACCATGATGGATAATGTGTCATATCCTGTGATATTGACTCTTATGGTGCCAAAAGAAACTATATCATATAGGCATGTATATTTTATTTGTTTTCTTGTGTTATACGTGCTTATCTTGTCATTTAATATTTGTCTTGTTATGGTCATTATCATGGAGAAAGCTCTTCATGAACCAATGTACATATTCTTGTGTCATATGTGTATAAATGCGGTTTATGGAGCCTCAGGATTCTACCCTAAAATTTTGTCAGATTTAATATTGGATTCATATGTGATCTCCCTTCATATGTGTGCTCTGCAAACCTATGTTATCTACAGCTCTTTAGTTTCTGAGATCACAATATTAACAGTGATGGCTTATGATAGATATGTAGCCATATGTAAACCTTTAGATTATCATTCTAAATTAACTAAAAACACCTGTGTGAAATTAATTCTGTTCTCATGGATTGTCCCCAACAGCTTTGGTGTTACAGCAGCCTTGTTATCAAACTTGAGGCCTATTTGCAAATATCACATTGACAAATTATATTGTGACAACTGGTCAATTGTAAAACTGTCTTGTCTGTCAACCTTTGTTAACAATGTCTTTGGATATGCCATGACTGTCACATTTGTTAGCTTTATAGTTTTTATAATAGTGTCCTACTTTAAACTGATCTCTGCATGTAAAGCATCTTTAGAAAACAGAAGGAAATTCTGGCAAACATGTTTACCACATATATTATCACTGGTGAATTTCACTTCTGCTTATTTATTTGACATCATGTATAGTAGATATGGTTCAAATGACATTTCAGAGAGTTTGCGTAATTTTTTGGCTCTAGAACTACTGATAGTCCCACCTGTGTTTAATCCTCTGATCTATGGGTTAAATATAAGAGCAGTGCGCTCAAGAGTTTTCACTTTATGCGTGTCATGTGCATCAAGAGACTATTTTTCAAAAAAGGTCCACAACTTATCTAAAACTGATACAAGAAGAAAAGATAAAAAGACTTTAGATAGATTTAGAAATGTGACACTGTAAAAATACATTATTGAATACATTTATTAAATGTAGAAATGAATTACAACTCTAACACCCTTTTTAATCTTTATTGTACATGAGGTCTACCCTTCACAGATAGTATTTCTATACAGAATTCTGTAGTTATCCAATAAATGAATGAATGAATGAATTAATTAATCTTTTCACCAGTCAAATGTATTATTGTCATTATCACCATCATTAACATCATCTTGGAAAAACAGAACTGAAACAAAGACAGTTTGTGATTCAATGTTTGAATACCAATAAGTTTAGCATTCTGATGTCATTCTAACTTAATGTTTATAAAAAATGTGAAAAAATGTTGAATATATTAGATTTTGTATTGTCAAACTCATACTGACCCTGAAACACCCTGAAATTGTTTTGGGACATAAAATTCTGTCATCATTTACTCACCCCGACTGAGCTGGTTTCTCCCAAAACTTTTTTTTCTCCATTTCTGTCACTGATGGAGTTTTGTTTCCTTGTCGCTGTCGCCTCTGGCTTTCTAGTTGGGGACACTTAATTTCCAGCGATACCGTATACTATTTGAACTGAACTGAGCTGGACGATGACATCACTTAATTCAATGATGAACTGCTTTTAACTGAAAATTGAGTGGTAACTGTTGTCCTTTTGCATTGTTGACACACTATTTTCTATTTAATACCATAAAGCTGCTTTGTCACAATCTGTATTGTTAAAAGTGCTATGGCTTGGCTTGACCTAATTTTGTTTCAAACCTGTATGCATTTTTTCCCCCTGTGGAACACAAAAGATGATATTTTGATGAATGTTGCTAACCAAATAGTTTAAGTTTCCATTGACTTCCACCGTATTTTTTGTCTACGCAAGGAAATCAATGGGAACCAAAACTGTTTGGTTACCAACACTGTTCAGAATATGTTCTTTTATGTTACACTGAGAAAAAACTACATGAGGGGCAGTAAATGATGACAGTTCAGTGTATTCAGTTCAGTGTTTGTTGTCCGATCTCAAGGTTATGTATGTGTGTGTGTTTTCCTGCCCTTCATGTCTGGATTTACCTATTGTTGATTATATTAAAGACTTGTCTTGTATTTCGCCTTCATATTGCACCTTACTTACACACGACCGTGACACAGTCTCATCTGTATCCAGCTATTTTTAGCTGTACATAATAGTTAGTTGTGCTGCTTGATATTGCAAATTGGTATGTCTTACAATATTATTTTAATGTATCACCTTAATTATGAGGACGGTTTGTAGTGCAAACAGTTTTACAGTTTACTGCACGTATTCTTCTTGTTATTTCCTAGTTGCTAATAAACTGAACATCTCACCCATAGGCTTCCACATTAAAAAATATGGTGGATATATGGGGCTGTTTGCACAGGTATTTTTAGTAAATTTGATCTTATTTATCTTAACAAATCAAACTAAATGTTTGTAATGGGCTCAAATCATTGCTATTTAGCTTTCTTCATGTCCTTATGTTCTATGTTTGAAATCTGTACTAATGTAATCTAAACAGGGTAACACACAGCAAACTTTGAAAAATATGTATACCGCTAAAAGCGCTGAGGGAAGAAAGACCGAAAAATGAATGTAGGTTGTGCTGGTTGTGAATGTCCCAACACAAATCTGTTGCAGAGAAAAAAATAACAATTTTTAATGGTAGTTCAGATCATTGTCCAAGGGAAAACATGTTGTGCGTAAGTGCATATTTAATCCCAAGAAATTGTAGAATATCTTGTATATTTCCCTAAAGACAAATCTAAAAATATAAAACTAAGCAAGCCCTCACCACTTTCATTTGTGGCACACCCATTTGTGGATACTGTATGTTTTCCTTTTTTCCAACTGTGGCTACTTTAATTTCTTTAGGTAATACTTCTGCAGGAAATTATTCTTGTGCAATAATTGAAGCTAAATGAAATGTCTGCTTTAGTTATGTGTTTTACTGACTTTTGACTAATAATGTCTTATGTTAGGTTGTGCTGCATTACACTTGTTTGTTTCATGTGATTTTGAAGGGCTGTACTATGAATACCATGATGGACAATGTGTCATATCCTGTGATATTGACTCTTATGGTGCCAAAAGAAACTATATCATATAGGCATGTATATTTTATTTTTTTTCTTTTGTTATATGTGCTTATCTTGTCATTTAATATTTGTCTTGTTATGGTCATTATCATGGAGAAAGCTCTTCATGAACCAATGTACATATTCTTGTGTCATATGTGTATAAATGGGGTTTATGGAGCCTCAGGATTCTACCCTAAAATTTTGTCAGATTTAATATTGGATTCATATGTGATCTCCCTTCATATGTGTGCTCTGCAAGCCTATGTTATCTACAGCTCTTTAATTTCTGAGATCACCATATTAACAGTAATGGCTTATGATAGATATGTAGCCATATGTAAACCTTTAGACTATCATTCCAAATTAACTAAAAACACCTGTGTGAAATTAATTCTGTTCTCATGGATTGTCCCCACCTGCTTTTGTGTTACAACAGCCTTGTTATCAAACTTGAGGCCTATTTGTAAATATCACATTGACAAATTATACTGTGACAACTGGTCAATTGTAAAACTGTCTTGTGTTTCAAGTTTTGTTAATAATGTCTTTGGATATGCCATGACTGTCATATTTGTTAGCTTTATAGTTTTTATAATAGTGTCCTACTTTAAACTGATCTCTGCATGTAAATCATCTTTAGAAAACAGAAGGAAATTTTGGCAAACATGTTTACCACATATATTATCACTGGTGAATTTCACTTCTGCTTATTTATTTGATATCATGTATAGTAGATATGGTTCAAATGACATTCCAGAGAGTTTGCGTAATTTTTTGGCTCTAGAACTGGTGATAGTCCCACCTGTGTTCAATCCTCTAATCTATGGGTTAAATATAAGAGCAGTGCGCTCAAGAGTTTTCACTTTATGCGTGTCATGTGCATCAAGAGAATATTGTTCAAAAAAGGTCCACAACTTACGTAAAACTGATACAAGAAGAAAAGAAAAAAAGAATTTAAATGGATTTAGAAATGAGTTGTGACAAACAGTCAGAAAGAGTGTGTTCTTAACAAGCATATTTCTTGTGTGATATATGTACAAACTGTAAAAATACATTATTGAATACATTTATTAAATGTAGAAATGAATTAAAACTATAACAGCCTTTGTAATATTTCCTGTATATGAGATCTACTCTTCACAGATAGTATTTCTATACAGAATTCTGTAGTAATGCAATGAATGAATGAATGAATTAATCTTTTCACCAGTCAAATGTATTATTCTCATCATCACCGTCATTAACATCATCTTGGAAAAACAGAATTAAAACAAGGGCAGTCTGTGATTCAATGTTTGAACACCAATAAGTTTAGCATTCTGATATCATTATAACTTAATGTTTATTTAGTTAAATGTGAAAAAAAAAAAAAAAAATTGAATGTATTAGATTTTATATTGTCATACTGACGCTAAAACACCCTGAAATTGTTTAGGGATATAAAATTCTGTGATCATTTACTCACCCCGATTGAGCTGGTTTCTCCCAAGGCTTTTTTTTCCCCATTTCTGTCACTGATGGAGTTTTGTTTCCTTGTCGCTGTCGCCTCTGGCTTTCTAGTTGGGGACACTTAATTTCCAGCGATACCGTATACTATTTGAACTGAACTGAGCTGGACGATGACATCACTTAATTCAATGATGAACTGCTTTTAACTGAAAATTGAGTGGTAACTGTTGTCCTTTTGCATTATTGACACACTATTTCCTATTTAATACTGTAAAGCTGCTTTGTCACAATCTGTATTGTTAAAAGCGCTATATAAATAAATGTGACTTGACTTGGCTTGACCTAATTTTGTTCCAAACCTTTATGCATTTTTCCCCCGTGGAATACAAAAGATGATATTTTGATGAATGTTGCTAACCAAATAGTTTCAGTTCCCATTGACTTCCACTGTATTTTTTGTCAATGCAGAGAAGTCAATGGGAACCGAAACTGTTTGGTTACCAACACTGTTCAAAATATGTTCTTTTATGTTACACTGAGAAAAAGTGTACTTCTGCAACCCAAAAGTAAAGCGCATGTGTATTTCACAGGATTGTTGTCTCAAAAACCACACAAAACATTGATTAATTCTAAAGCAATACAATATGTGTGTTAGAAAAATATGAATGTTTTAAACTCATTTTAAAAATTAAGATTTATACATCATCTGAAAGCTGAATAAATATGCTTTCCATTGATGCACTGTAAAAAAAAAAAAAAAAAGTAAGTGTTCGTGCTGCCTTAAATTTTTAAGTTTAGTCAACATGAATTTACGGTAGGAAATCTACAAAATATCTTCATGGAACATGATCTTTACTTAATATTCTAATGATTTTTGGCATAAAAGAAATATTGATCATTTTGACCCATACATTGTATTTTTGGCCATGGCTACAAATATAACCGTGCTACTTTAGACTGGAATCAAAGGGGTGGCGGGTGTGGGCACTATTCACATTATTTTGCAACATATAAATAAGGTAGAAAGTGCTAATTATAATTAAATTATATGATAAAAAAAAACACTTTTCATTATCAATAAGTATGACAAGATGTTTTGTAGGCCAAAAACAACTGGAAGTGAATGACATCAGAAACCTCACACATTCACGTTACAAATGGCTGCGCCTGCTGCTACGTTAAAAATAAGGTGCATATAGTTGATCCTAGAGACCCCCACATGGGTCAGAGTATTACTGAAGACCACCTTAACAAATGTGCCAAATTTGATCATCTTCCTACAGTATATGTATGGCTTATCGGACTGCCGCAGACTTCCATTTAGGTACAATAATAAAGAAAATCAACAGAAATCATAATATAAATAAAATAAAAGCTACTACTAATAAAATGAAATAATGAAATATGGTAAGTGTTTTTAAAATCATCACACTGCAAAACTTGCATTTTGCTTTTATTTACTTAACAGGTGTTTTTTCTAAGTACATCAGTAATTCAACAAAAAGCTACAAGAGAATAACAATGAAGTGACATCACCTTAGTATTCAAACCGAATTATCGAAGGGGTTAATAAACCCACCCCATCCTCTGATCCTGTGTTATATAAACTTGTTCAAGTGATTCAGCCACAAGCGTTTGGAAATCTCCCTCAGAGAACAGAACGAAAGGACTTTCCAGAACACCTCAACATTTTTCACACACTCTTTTAGTTTTTCAGGTACAACCGCAATTTGTTTGGAGAGCTTTTATAGCTTTCTCATCAAAGGATTTTCTATGCTGCACCAAGTTTTTGAGTCTGACCACATTCAGTGTATACAAAAAGAAAATGCACGTGAGAAAGTGTGATATAACCATTGATTATGATTGTACTTTCCCTAAGATGCTTTTGTTTTTGCATTTGTGTCTGGTCTGCATTAGTTTGTCAAGTGGAATGGACAACATCTCCTCCTTCTCCTCATTCTCTCTCACAGCTCTGAATGACACCAGCAGGTCCGGCAGGATCGCTATTTTCTCTTTCGTCCTCCCAGGCTATTTAATGACCATTTTTGTGAACGCATCCTTAATTTTCATAATTGTTCTGGAGAAAATTCTCCACCAGCCTATGTATATATTTGTATGCAATTTGTGTATAAACGGATTGTTCGGAGTCACAGGATTGTATCCACCCCTTCTGTATTATTTACTAAATGAAACCAATGTTATCTCTCTGGAAGAATGTGCCATCCAAAGCTTTGCCATTTTCTCTTATGCAATAGGTGAGTTTACTAATCTGTGCATAATGGCGTTCGATAGATACTTAGCAATTTGCAGACCTCTGTACTACCATACTGTCATGACAACCATCACGGTTTGGAGACTGGTAACTTTCATTTGGATGTTTCCCTGCTGCACTGCAATACTGATGATACTGATGACACTCAGGTTTCCTATTTGCATGAACCAGATAGACAAACTGTACTGTGAAACCTGGGTCTTGGAGAGACTTGCCTGCACGGTGGACACTGCTCAGTTTGTGCTCAGTGGAATATTAACATGTGCTATTAATGCTCTGGTATGCTTTGTGTTTGTGTCTTACATAAAAATCCTGATCGCTTGTAGGCACTCTGTTCAAAATCACAAGAAGTTCATGACAACATGCCTGCCACATTTGATAGCCTTTTTTAATTATGTGGTCTGGTCACTTTTTAGTAGTTTCTATGAGCGCTTTGGAACTAGCAGCTTGTCTCAGGGTTTTAAAAACTTCTTGTCACTTTCCTTTCTGATCATTCCACCTTTGGTTAATCCTATAATATATGGAATTGTACTAACGCCTATTAGGACTAAAGCAAAAAATGTATTCCAAAGCTTAAGAGTAAGTCATACCGATTGAGCATTGCTTATTCACAATAGATCTGGAAAAACAACATGGTTCAATGAAATAGCCATGAAGTGTGGGCTGTGTGCTCCCTGATGATTCATCACTGTTATGATGAATATCATGAGTTTGTGGTTAAACTGTATTGATATTAAATATGAATACAATAAATATAAAAATATTGCAATGTAACTTGTTTAATCATTAAAACGCCACTGAACCTTCCTCATAAAAGATGTACTGTAATTAATTATTTTCAGTTGTTAATGGAGCATTTTATGAAGAGCAAAACATGATATTTCTATGAAGTGTCCATGTCTGGCAATGTACAAGACAAATATCTACTATTTCATTTTTAAATGACTAAATAAGGGCTAATATAACATAAAAATGTATTATGGGCATAAAATAAGTTAAGCTGTAACTATAAATACCTTTTAAATCTGTGTTAATATTTAAAAAACAATCAAACCTTAGTAATTATGTACAGGGGGGTAAAAATTATTTAACCCTCTGCTGATTTTGTACATTTGCCCGATGACAAAGTGTTGAAATGATCAGTCTATAATTTTAATGGTAGGTTTATTTGAACAGTGAGAGACAGAATAACAACAAAAACATCCAGAAAAATGCATTTCAAAACAGTTATAAATTGATTTGCTTTTTACTGAGTGAAAGAAGTATTTGACCCCTTTGCAAAACATGACTTAGTAACTTGGTGGCAACACCCTTGTTGGCAATTACAGGTCAGATGTTTCTTGTAGTTTGCCATCAGGTTTGCACACATTTCAGCAGGGATTTTGCCCCACTCCTCTTTGCAGATCCTCTCCAAGTTATTAAGGTTTCAAGGTGACGTTTGGTAACTCGAACCTTCAGCTCCCTCCACAGATTTTCTATTGGCGTACGGTCTGGAGACTGGCTAGGCCACTCCAGGGCCTTAATGTGCTTTTTCTTGAGCCATGTTTTGGGTCACTGTCATTCTGGAATACCCACCCACAACCCATTTTCAATGTGGGAAGGAAGTTCTCGTCCAAGATTTGATGGTACATGGCCCCGTCCATCATCCCTTTGATGCTGATGATGGCCCATGTTTGACGGTGGGGATGGTGTTCTTGGGGTCATAGGCAGCATTGAATTGATGGCAAAGTTGATTTTGGTTTCATCTGACCACAATACTTTCACCCAGTTCTCCTCTGAATCATTCAGATGTTCATTGACAAATTTCAGACGGGCCTGTACATGTCCTTTCTTGAGCAGGGGGACCTCGCGAGGGCTGCAGGATTTCAATCCTTCACGGCGTAGTGTGTTACCAATTGTTTTCTTGGTGACTATGATCCCAGCTGCCTTGAGATCATTGACAAGATCCTCCCGTGTAGTTCTGAGCTGATTCCTCACCGTTCTCATGATCACTGAAACTCCACGAGGTGAGATCTTGCGTGGAGCCCTGACCGAGGGAGATTGACAGTTATTTTGTGTTTCTTTCATTTGCGAATAATCGCACCAACTGTTATCACCTTCTCACCAAACTGCTTGGCGATAGTCTTGTAGCCCATTCTAGCCTTGTGTAGGTCTACAATCCTGTCCCTGACATCACTGGACAGCTCTTTGGTCTTGGCCATGGTGAAGAGTTTGGAATCTGATTGATTGATTGCTTCTGTGGACAGGTGTCTTTTATACAAGTACCGAGCTGAGATTAGGAGCACTCTCTTTAAAAGAGTGCTCCTTATCTCAGCTCGGTACCTGTATAAAAGACACCTAGGAGCTAGAAATCTTGCTGATTGATAGGGGATCAAATAGTTTTTTCACGCATTAAAATGCAAAATCAATTTATAACTTTTTTGAAATGTTTTTTTTGTTGTTGTTGTTGTTGTTATTCTGTCTCTCACTGTTAAAATAAATCCCACCATTAAAATAAAAGACTAATAATTTCTGTCACTGGGCAAACATACAAAATCAGCAGGAGATCAAGTATTTTTTCCCCTACTGTAAGTGGTGATATGAAAGAGTGCATTGCCTCTGTAATTATGCTCATAGCTGCTGACCTGATGAACTCTGCGAAAATAATAATTCATTAAAAATCGCTGTTTTATTTAATTTATTTATTTTTTTATCTATTTTTTAGTATGGTTAAAAATAGCTATTCTATATAGATTCATTAATATAGATAATGATAAAGGCTTGAAAACTTAGGACCTAGGAAAACTCGAGGAACATAGAACTATTAGGCCTTTATTAGGAGTAGTCGGCCCAGTTACAGTTCATCCAAAATAACAGTTTGCTTTACTATGAAGCTGTTGTTGTTCTTGATAAGATATAATTTCAGCCGCAAGGTTTCTTTTTTATAAAGGCCATTTAACAGTAGAAATATTCACCCCAAGGTCATGCTTGCCTTAAATAATTATTTCTGAATTATCAAAGGAGTGTTAGATCATTATGATGCTGCATATTCGACTGTATATAAAGTTCTATCATGCAGCTGTGAGCAGAATGCAGGATGGATCTCTAAAAGAGGTGTTCAGAGGCCTTCTCCAAACCTCACAGCCCTTTAAGTCAACACCTTTTGTTGTTGTTGTTTTATCATTTTAAATGGCGTAATACAACATATTGCTTTTAAATTATTTAAAAATCGTCCAACAGTATAACACAAGATTTAATACAAAGGGGAATACTAGATTTTTTGGTAACGCTTTAGATTACAACGCGCAAAGAACTACGTAAGTAAACTGAATTTACGGTGTATGTTTCTGTAATTATAGTGTACCTATAAAGAACGTACATGTAGGTATAAGGGAACAATATGTTATATTTGGGTAATAAGGGGATAACAAACCAGATATTCAACCTGCAAAGAACTACATAAGTAAACTGAAGTTACAGTGAATGTTTCGTATTTATATTGTACCTACGTGTAAGTATGAGTGAACAATAGGTTACGTTTGGGTAATAAGGGGGTAGCAAACAGATATACAAATAATTTATAATGGAATTACTTAAAAACTTAACAGGTACCTGTTCTATTAAATCGTAAGTTTGGTGTATCTATACGTAAGCTTTTTAAAATTACTGGGAAAATATACACTTGTTCCATGTAGTTACAGGGTAAGTGTGCCATCTGCGGGCTGTAAATTAAAGTGGCGATTGTTCCCCTCTTGTTCAAGGAAGTTATAGGGTAGGTTCAATACATAAACACCCAATCTGAAAATATATCTAAAAATATTTTTTTATAGTCGCTAATCCCACTTCTACCTCTAAACCTAACGTTAACTATGACTGAACAGTAAAAAAAATATAAAAAACAGGAAAGTGCAATCACAATCATTTATTTATTGCAAAAATGTCAACAGCCATACAAAAAAGTAATCCAAATAACGATGCGTTTGCAGCCGCAGTCCTCTCTGGCGCAATACAGCAGGTTTGAGGTGCAGTAGGATGAGAGCAGAATTTAAATTGTTAATCGCTGAAAATATTATCCAGATTATTGTCTTGATCCACTCCTCGAAGGCGCCCGCGCGTCATTGCAACGCATCTCACCAGAAACACGGCATGTGGTAATCTGTGACGAATGCAGGCGAGAGCCAGTGAACGTCCGATTTTCCTGTCGCAAAATGCACTTTAGCACGGGTTTATGGCTGTTGCTGCTGGACTCGCTGCTAGAGATGGAGATGAAGATCGCCGGACAAAGCCTTGAATTTGGTTCTGGTCCTCGCAAATCGTATGGATTCTGAAGATCTGGGTTACAGCACACAAATAAAATTGTTTAATTTGTAATTATGATGCGTGTTCGGTGTATTTTATGGTTCTATTGTTAGTCACAGCATGTTAGAGAAAACGCCTTTGTGTTCCACCACGGCAAACGAAGTTAATATTACATGAATGATTAAACGATTGCAGAAATATAATTTATTTTAAGGGTTTACCGTGTAGTCATGATAACATTATGTAGACCTATTCTTGGAAACGAGCTGGCAACAGAAATCACAGAACAGAATGAAATGTTATAATTTCATATGAAGTAAACGTTAAATGTTTAGATGATGTAAATATGTCAGTATTGTACATTTAGTGTCTGTAAAAATGTAAATAAATCCACATTTTACGTCGCGTTGTTATATGTACCTACCCTATAACTTCCTTGAACAGGAGGGGAACAGTCGCCACTTTAATTTACAGCCCGCAGAGGGCACACTTACCCTGTAACTACATGGAACAAGAGTATATTTTGCCAGTAATTTTAAAAAGCTTACGTATATATACACCAAATGTACGATTTAATAGAACAGGTACCTGTTACGTTTTTTAAATTAATCCATTATAAATTATTTGTAGGATATCTGTTTGCTACCCCCTTATTACCCAAACGTAACCTATTGTTCCCTTATACTTACACGTAGGTACAATATAAATACGAAACATTCACCGTAACTTTAGTTTACTTACGCAGTTCTTTGCAGGTTGTATATCCGGTTGTTACTCTCTATTACCAAAACGTAACATATTGTTCCCGTATACCTACATGTACGTTCTTTAATAGGTACACTATAATTACAGAAACGTACACCGTAAATTCAGTTTACTTATGTAGTTCTTTGCAGGTTGAATATCTGGTTTGTTATCCCCTTATTACCCAAATATAACATATTGCTCCCTTATACCTACATGTACGTTCTTTATAGGTACACTATAATTACAGAAACATACACCGTAAATTCAGTTTACTTAACGTAGTTCTTTGCGGGTTGTAATCTAAAGCGTTACCCATTTTTTTTGTGTGTGTTGGCCTTTGATCTGGAGTCTGAGAAGTGGTTTTTGAGAAGAAATGGATAAAATCTCCTCTTCACACATTCTCACTGTCACAGCTCTGAATGATTGGAACTGGACCAGCAGGATCATATTTTTTTCTTTTGCTCTTCCACTTGACCTTCTAACCATTGTTCTGAATGTCGCCTTGATTATGATCATTGCTTTTGAGAAGGCGCTGCATGAGCCCATGTACATTTTCTTGTGTAATCTGTGTGTTAATGATCTGTGTGGAACTACAGGGTTTTATCCCAGGGCTTTGGTATATTTACTCACTGAAACAAACAGGATTTCACTTGAGGAATGTATTGTACAAGGTATAGTCATCATTGTTTATGCAGTTGGTGAATTCTCAAATTTAAGCGTCATGGCTGTTGACAGGTACATAGCCATCTGTCGACCTTTACATTATCACAGTATTATGTCACCTTTCACTGTCCGAAGCCTGGTGAGTTTTATTTGGATATTTCCTTGTTTTGCAAGTATAATTGCTATTTTGGTGGCTATGAAACACCCTATTTGCAGACATGACATAAATAAACTTTTCTGTGAAAACCTGTCCTTGGTTAATCTTAGTTGCAAAGAAGATATTTCGTATGGGATTTTTAACGTGTGGATGTATGCCTCAGTAACTGTATTGATTGCTTTAGTTCTGGTTTCGTATTTTAAAATAATTCTAGCTTGTAGGAGATCTACAGTAAATCAAGAGAAGTTCTTCAGCACATGTATGCCACACTTGATTACCTTTCTGAACTACATTGCATGTTCTTTCTTTGATTCTTCCCAGACAGAATTAAGAGCAAAAAACTTGTCTCGTATGTTACATACTTTTTTGTCTGTTATATTCCTGACTGTTCCCCCTGTTTTCAATCCTGTAATATATGGTATAAAATTAGGTCCAATCAGGGCAAAAATATTGTACATTTTCCAAAGTCCAAGGATTAATAACTTCTGACTGCTTTTTGTGTCATGGTGTATTACAGTGATGCTTCATTAGCAGTGGCAATAATAAATGTTTTAGTTTAGCTCATATAATGTCATATAAACAGGACAATGTTTACTTTAAACTGTACTGTTAATGCCACATATGTATATTAAAGAAGTCCTAATGCTTTAACATTTGACGTTGCATATCTTTAATGCTATTAAAGTCAATAAAAAAGCAAGCCTGTGTCACATGCATTAAAACAGTGGTATGTTTCCATAAATACAGTGGAGTTGTATAAGATGTTATGAATAATGCATCAAGGCAACCTTTGATGGTAAAAACATGCAAGCCACCCATGATTTAAAAGATTATTGGCAAGCCATATTCTATCCTTACGTGTTCATATTATTAACTTGTAGTTACATTCACTGTCTCCAACCAAAACACAACCAGCCAAATGTATTACTGGTATTAAAATGAAAAAGCAACTTATTAAGTAAACAAAACTGATCAGACTTTAAACGTGGCAAAGTTTTAAATATTGTTCTAGTTGATCCATTATTCTTATTTGCTAACATTTGCATCAGTTATGAAACCAATTGTCAAAATGACAAATTACAAGATATTAAAAAATACCTTAAAATTAATGTGTCTAGCTTGCATGCACAAGTACAAGACTATTTAAGAACATTTCTGAAGCATTTCAGTGGAATTCAGTGGCAAATTTTCAAGAATAATAAAGACAGTTTGCTTCAGCAAACACTTGGCCGATAGGATTTCTGCATAAAGGTTCAAAATATCAGATAGAGGGTCCAAAAAAATCTATCTACACAATCACAAATCTACATTTTTTATCAGTTGATAGCGATTCTTAAATCCTAATCGATCTTTTGGCCTATGCTGTTTTGATGAATGAACAAAGTGCGCCTTCCTTCGAGTGACATTAGGCTAGGCTATGTGTTACATTTGATATGAAATGAAGTCTCAGATTTCAAATTCTGTCCAATTCATTAGGAAATTCAATGTGGCGTGATAGATCGTTGTAGCTTCTGTGTACTCGCCTGTGCGTATATATATTACCTGCAGATGGTGCTCTTACTGCTAGACTTAATCGCTACGTTTTACATTGAGACAAGTAATGCATTATAAAAAATCATTACTTAAATCCTGAATGTATTTACCTCAAGCTGATGTGGTTCCTCATGCTTTCTTAATGACCTATTAAACCTGGCCCTAAATACCACTTTCCCTAATAGGCTTAAGTGTCCAAACATACAAACACACAGACATAAACACAGTTATTAACAGGACATTTTTATTATTATTATTTTAATTATTATTAATAAACCACTTTTAAATTCACATTGATAATTTGGAAATTAGCTATCATGTCTTACATAATACACATACCTTGATAGTTCAATATAAATTGCTCAAAAGAGAATTTATAAACCCTGTGCAATTTTGATCGCCTCACATCTCCCTGAAAACTATCAACAAAACGGATAACATCTGCTATTCTTATTGTTGGTAAATTTGTTAATAATTGGGAGAAAACGAGTTCGCACTTGCACTGACAATGAATGAATGAATGAATGACGATCGTAACGGGCGCTACCGGAAGTATCGCTTCCCTACTTCCGCTCTCGGCCGCCATATTGTGAAATAGGTCTATAAGCTGCCAGTTGAGAACACGGCCATTTGAACACTTTATTCATAATAAACCTCCATAAAATGTCGACCAATTAAAAGATCAGACCCATAAGAATATATTAATGATGTAGCAAGAATGGTAGAGAAGGCGTTAACGGAGTGCTCGGAGTGCTCTCGTGGTTGTCTGACTGAGTGGCCAGTGGAGATGACCGTAAGCTGGCAGTTGAAATCACGGCCATTTAAACACATTAATCGTGCTAAAATTCTCTAAAACATTAACCATGTAAAAGTAAAGAAGTGAACAGGTTCACAATAAGATATTAAGCACAAAACACAAAATCTGCTGAAAATCTACGGTTGCTGAAACTTGTTGAGGCATACTGAAAGCTGCCAGCCAGCCAGCCACTGGCAGGTCATGTGAACCGTCAGTGGCAGCTCCTGCCATCCAGCTGAAGATTGAACCCCCACTATTTGTGTTGTTTAACAGTAGATAGTGTGTCTTACAGGTTTGAAAAGACATGAGTATGAGTGAATTTTCATTTTTGCGTGAATTATACTAATGGTTATGGTAAAGGTTGTGGTTTTTTGGGGAATCTTTGTATGTAGAACAGCACCTAATGAACATTTAAAAGGTCCTAATTAACTTTCGGTCCAGTTACAGTTCATCCAGAGAATAAACAGTGCATTTTATTTAGAGTTTCTGCTGAACCTTCATTTCCAGAATTACAAAAGGATAAAGTCATCTAATAGTATAAACACTTACCCCAAGGTCACGTTTGTATTATACAATTATTTCTGAATTATCAAAGGACTGTTAGTATCACTATAACGTTGCATATCTGACTGTATATAAAGTTCCTTCATGCAGCCGTGAGCAGAATGCAGGATGGATCTCTGAAAGAAGAGTTCAGAGGCCTTCAAACCTCACAGCCTTTCATGCCATTTTAATGCAGCATACTGCTTATCACTCTATTTTAATGATTTCAAGTCTTCCAACAGTACAAGAAGATATGCAAGACTGAACACAAGAGGAATACTAGATTGTTTGCGTCAGCCTTGTTTGATCCGGAGTCAGATTTTGAGAAGAAATGAATAACATCTCCTCTTCCTACATTCTCACTGTCACGCCTCTGAATGAGTGGAACTGGACCAGCAGGATCATATTTTTTTCTTTTGCGCTTCCAGGTTACTTTCTAACTATTGTTCTGAATGCCACCTTGATTATGATTATTGCTTTTGAGAAAGCCCTGCATGAACCCATGTACATCTTCTTGTGTAATCTGTGTGTTAATGATCTGTGTGGAACTACAGGGTTTTATCCCAGGGCTTTGGCATATTTACTCATGGAAACAAACAGGATTTCACTTGATGAATGTATTGTACAAAGTATGGTCATTGTGGTCTATGCAGTTGGTGAATTCACAAATTTAAGCGTCATGGCTGTTGATAGGTACGTAGCAATATGTCGACCTTTACATTATCACAGTATTATGTCACCTTTCACTGTAAGGAGCCTGGTGACTTTTATTTGGATATTTCCTTTTTTCATAGGTGTAATGGCAGTTTCATTGGCTCTGAAACACCCTTTTTGTAGACATGACATAAATAAACTTTTCTGTGAACACCTTTCCTTATTGAATCTTGCGTGTAAACAAGATATTTTTCAAGGGATCTTCAATGGAGTTATCTATATCAGCATATCTGTCTTTTTTGTTTTTGTTCTGATTTCATATTTAAAAATAATTCTAGCTTGTAGAAAATCTAAAGCTAATCGAGAAAAGTTCTACAGCACATGTATACCACACTTGGTTTCCTTTCTGAACACAACCTGTGGTTTATCTGATTCTCTACTTACAAGATTTAAAGTAGAAACATTGTCAAGTATAGCATACACGTTTTTGTCTGTTATATTTCTGACTGTTCCCCCTCTTGTCAATCCTGTAATATATGGTATAAAATTAGGTCCAATCAGGGCAAAAATCTTGTATATTTTCCGAAGTCCAAGGATAAATAACTTGTAGCATGCATTGTTATTAATATCTTGTAGTATGCACAGTTATTAATAACTTATAGTATGCGCTGTTATTAATATCTTGTAGTATGCACAGTTATTAATAACTTGTAGTATGCACTGTTATAAATGCTGACTGATTTTTGTGTCATGACGCATCACAGTGATGATTCTTTAAGAGTTGAAAAACTAAATGTTTAATATTGAGATGCAGAACAAGTACTGTATGTGCTCATATAATGTTATTTTATGCAGGATAATGTCTTGTTTGTGTTACTATTAATGTCACATGATTTATTAGCAGAGAAATATATGTATATTTATATACGATCTTGTATCTTAGCATTTGACACTGCATATGACATCTTGGATGATATTAAAGTCAATTAAAAACAAAGCAGGCCTGTGTCACAAGCATTAAAAAAAAATGGTACGTTTTTATCAATACAGTGGAGCTGTATAAGATGCTTATGATCAGTAATATCATTGAAACTCAACTGAGAAAACGCATATGAAACCCATGGTTTGATGCCATCTTCTGGTAAATTTCTAAATGCCATCTAGGATTTTTTGAAAGATCATTGGTAAGATGTATTCTGTCTTAATGCATACATATTTTTAAATAGTTTGATTTCACTGCCTCCAAACAAAACACAACCAGCCAAATGCATTATTGGTATTAAGATGATAATGCAACTTAAGTAAACAAAATTTATCAGACTATGAATGTGGCATATCCATAGTTTTAAATATCATTTTAGTTTTTCCATTTTTCTTATTTGCTAATGTTTCATGCATGAAAGCAAATCTGAAAATGTTATATTGCAAGAAAATATAAAACTATATCTCAAAATTAATGTGCGTAGCTCACAAGCAATGCATAAAAGACAATTTAAGAATATTTCTGAAACATTTCAGTAAATCATAATCGCAGTCTTTTGAAAACGTCTCTGTTAGGTATGTAACCCTCATTCCCTGAAGGACAGAAATGGGGATGAATTAGGATATCGTCTGAGAGCTCTATCACCTTTGGGTGTACACTAAACGAGTCAATGCACATTGGCATGTGAGATTTGCAACTTGTTCTCTGCCATGCACTGCGGGTATAAATGCGAAAGTGGGTGCAACAAACACTCAGGTTTTCGCTGAGGGGCTGAGCTGGTGACCCGGTGCCCTGCGGTGATACAGCAACATATGGAAGGAGTGCCATATGCCCCAGAAGCCAGAAACTTTCATTGGAGCCTCTGCTTTGCTCCTGAGAGAATTGAAGCCGTTCAGCACAGAACAAACAAGTATCTCT
This sequence comes from Labeo rohita, assembly GCF_022985175.1. Classification (NCBI taxonomy): domain Eukaryota; kingdom Metazoa; phylum Chordata; class Actinopteri; order Cypriniformes; family Cyprinidae; genus Labeo; species Labeo rohita. The sequence goes on along the minus strand of NC_066889.1, from coordinate 17,214,213 downwards.
GTGAGGTGTGCTGTCAGATTGACTGAGTCCAACTCCATACCAAGAAAAAAACCTCTGCATGGGACAGAGTTTGCTCTTTTCCCAGTTGACCCAAAACCCCAGCTAGCTGACGTGACTGAGCACCAGGTCCCTGTGTTCGCACACCTGTTCTCACAACCGAGCCAGTATGTGAGCAAATGTAGTGTTCTCTCATGGGAGCAAGGGCCACCTCTGAATCCTTTGTAAAGACACAAGGCGACAAGCACAGCCCGAAAGGGAGGACTTTGTACTGGTATGCTTGCCCCTCGAACACAAATCGAGACATAAAAATATGCTTCCTTAAAGACGATCACTGCAAACCAATCTTGGAGACATATGCATTCGAAAAAGCATATCTGCATCAACATCTCGAACAGGAGCTTGTGAAGGGCCCGATTCCAATATTGCATGTCCAAGATTGGCCGTAACCCACTGTTTTTCTTGAATACAATGAAGTAAGAGCTGTAGAACCCTGACCTCATATTGACTGGAAGGAGCGGCTCCATCACATCCTTCACCAGCAGGACAGCAAATTCTGATGTAAGACAGGAGTATCGCTGGTTCAGCACAGAGGTGAACTGGATGCCCCTGAATTTGGGGGGATGCCAGGTGAACTGAATCGCGTGAAACAAACTGCATGGGGAGCACTAGCCAGGCCCCCAGAAATTGTACAAGTGGGACCAGAGGAACCGCAGATGTATCCACAGTGGGGCAGTGCAGTGGAGCAAAGGGAGCTCACTCGGAAGGCAAATTGTCCCGAAGTGGGGTCTGAGTGTGTGGTCCAAGACTTATCTGGCTCCATGGGTGGGCAGGGGGCATGGAAGAAGGCATAGTGTTCTTGAGTCAGGCCCCACTGCCCTCTGGCGATAGAAGAGGGGATGAGGATGGCCACACATAGCGTGACATAGTGTCATCTGGGCCCTCTTGAGACTGCTCTTTTTTGAAACTTTGGGTCATGCTGGCTAAAAGAAAAGGAAACAGAGGAATCTCTACCCAGCCCCCCTCTCCCGAAGAGCTGTCCCTTCCAGCTCTGGGTCACCCGTCTCAGGGCCGCTTGCTCTTACACTTACCGCTCAGTTTGGTGGGGGCCTGGACAGGTGGAGGCTGCTGCTAAGGCTGTGCAGAGACAGAGAAAGCTGCAAGGAGGCGCCCTTGGCAAGGAGCAGGCAGAGCATCTGCAGCCGGTGACAGAGTAAAAGCAGCAGCGGGCCAGGATGTGCTTGATCGCTTGATTCTGCCAAGAACTGCTGGGCAAAGCTCTCAGCTGCATCACTGAAAAGGCCAGCCTGGGAGATAGGGAGGTCAAGAAAACAATATTTGTCGTTCACCTGCATATCCGCCAGGCTCAGCCAGAGATGGTTCAGGCGCAGTGACTTTCACTCGTAGGGTGAGGTCCGTCACTGTATACCTGCAGGAGAGCCATGGTATGCAAGGCAGAGCCATCCTGTCCAGCAGCTTTCTAAACCTTGGCCGTAAGAACAGACTAGAACTTACAGGTCTGGGAGACAAGGGTTACCCCTCCAGGTGGAAGCGCTACAATTGCATCAGACACAATTTCATCGCTACAGTTTGCACCACCAGGGGATCGCCATGTACCCCTTTCAGGCTCGGCAACGGAACTCCCTCAGAAGATGCAGCCGAGTCTTCAAACCAAAACTCCGACATCTGGTCGTCTAAATGAGATGGCCGGCCTGCCATGAGAAGGACCAGCACATTAAGCAGGAAGTTCCACAGCTTGCAGTATGCAAGAGGAATGGGGGACCCACAGAGTTTTGCTCGGCAGGTTAGACCCGTTCAGGTCACCCTGGCTAAGATGCCAATTCAATGGTACATTCCGAAGTGATGTTGAATGTGACCAAATAAAAGTATAAAACAATCAAAAGTTACAATTAAATATATCTTTTACAGAGTGTCTATTTACACTAGGTGTGAATAGCCTGCTTTGTTGGCAGAGGCTATTTACACTAACTCCGCCCACAAATGTGTGATAGGGCTAGCAAATACTACAAAAGACAACAGCTTAAAAAAATGCACGCTGATGATAAAACGCACGCTGCAGTCACTTTTCATGTGATCAATGTGTGTTCGATTCCACCTTCTGCCGAACTTTTTTCTGCCTTTTTTAAATCTCATATCACATTGGAAAGGTATTTATTTTCAGTAAAAATTAAGGAAGTAATCGAAAAGCTGAAATCGGGTAGGGTTAGGGTAGGTGTTATATTAGAGGGTTTATATTGTCACTCATTTAATAATTTGAATTAAAATTATAATTTACACTCAATACATTATTATTGCATACTGTTTTATAATGTACTACAATACTGAGGAGCAGGAAACCTTTGTATTTAGAAGAGACCCTGAGAAAAGGGTCTTAACATTCGATCCAGTTACAGTTCATCAATAATAAATTGTGTATTTAGTTAAATGGTTTCTGCTGGACCTTTATTTTCAGAATTACAGAAGGATAAACTCATCCAATAGTACAAACAGTCACCCTAAGGTCACATGTGCATACGATTTTTTTCTGAATTATCAAAGGAGTGTTAGATCACTATGATGTTGAGTACCTGACTGTATATAAAGTTTCCTCATGCAGCCGTGAGTAGAATGCAGGATGGATCCCTAAAAGAGGCATTCAGAGGCCTTCTCCAAACCTCACAGCCCTTCAAGCCATTTTAATACAGCATACTGTTGTAAGTCTATTTTAAATTATTTGAAGTCTTCCAACAGTACAACAAGATACGCAAGATTAAACACAAGAGAAATTCTACACTGTGTCAGCCTTCGTTGATCCGGAGTCAGATTTTGAGAAGAAATGGATAACATCTCCTCTTCCCACATTATTAATGTCACAGCTCTGAATGATTGGGACTGGACCAGCAGGATCTTATTTTTCTCTTTTGCACTTCCAGGTTACCTTCTGACTATTGTTCTGAATGCCACCTTGATTATGATTATTGTTTTTGAGAAAGCCCTGCATGAGCCCATGTACATTTTCTTGTGTAATCTGTGTGTTAATGATCTGTGTGGAGCTACAGGGTTTTATCCCCGGACTTTGTCATATTTGCTCACGGAAACAAACAGGATTTCACTTGATGAATGTGCTGTACAAGGTCTTGTCATTGTGTTCTATGCAACTGGTGAATTCACAAATTTAAGTGTCATGGCTGTTGATAGGTATGTAGCGATCTGTCAACCTTTACATTATCACAGTATTATGTCACCTTTCACTGTGTGGAGCCTGGTAACTTTTATTTGGATATTTCCTTGCTTTGTAAGTGTAATGGCAGTTTCATTGGCTCTAAAATACCCTTTTTGCAAACACAGCATAAATAAACTTTTCTGTGAACACCTTACCTTGTTAAACCTTGCATGCAAACAAGATATATTTCAAGGGATCTTTAATGTATTTATCTATATCAGCATGTCTGCCTTTTTTGTTTTTGTTCTGCTTTCCTATTTAAAAATAATTCTAGCTTGTAGAAAATCAAAAGTAAATCAAGAGAAGTTCTACAGCACATGTATACCACACTTGGTTTCCTTTCTGAACACAACCTGTGGTCTTTTTGATTCAGTCTACACAAAACTTAAAGTAGAAACATTGTCTAATATGACATATACTTTCTTGTCTGTTATAATCTTGACTATTCCCCCTGTTGTCAATCCCGTAGTATATGGTATAAAATTAGGTCCAATCAGGGCAAAAATATTGTATATTTTCCAAAGTTCAAAGATTAATAACTTGTAGTATTCACTGTTATAAATAATGTAGTGCTGACTGTTTTTTTTTGCTTGTTTGTTTGTTTTATGATGCATCACAGCGATGCTTCATTAGCAGTGGCTGTTTAAGCTGCAGAAAAAAGTGTGCTCATATAATGTTATTTAAATACGACAATGTATATTGTGCTGTACTATTAATGCCACATGATTTAATAGCTGAGAAATATATGTATATTTATATATGTGCTTACTGTATATCTTAGCATTTGACACTGCGTATGACATTTTATTGCTGTTAAAGTCAATAAAAGACAAAGTAAGCCTGTGTCACATGCATTAAAACAGTGATATGTTTTCATGAATGCATTCAATCTGTATAGGATGATAAGAACAATGATAACATTGAAACTCAACTAAGAAAATGCATATCAAAGCAACACTCTGATGCCATCTTCTGGTATAAGCAAGCCATTTTCTATCCTCATGTGTTCATAGTTTTTTGACTAGTCCTGTTTCACTGCCTCCAACCAAAACACTACCAGCCAAAGGTTTATTTATTATTGGTATCAATACGATAATGCAACCTATTAAGTAAACTACATTTATCATGTATAAATGTGTTTTAAATATAATTTTAGTTGATCTATTATTCTTATTTGCTAACATCAGTTATGAAAACAAATCTGAATATGTTGTATGGCAGGAAGATGTAAAAATATATCTCAAAATCAATGTGTGTAGCTCACAGGCAATGAAAACAAGACAATTTAAGAATATTTCTAAAGCATTTCAAGCTGAATTGTAAACATTTTCAAGAACAATGTAAATATAGTTGGCTTCAGTGCATATTTGACTCACAATAACTGATACAACATTCAGAAATGGCTAAATCTCACAAATAATTACAAAGAAACAACAGGTAACACATCAAATTAAGAAATACATTTTATAACTAAAAAGTCTGAAATTTTCATGTAACATTTATTTACAATTTGGAAAAATAGTTGTTATAGGACCCAAACTTCAAATAGCACAATCCCAATTGTCAGAGTCTTTATGGCAAAGGTTGTGGTTGTTTTGAAAAACTTTAAAAGGGTATTTAGAAGAGTAGCTGAGGAACATTTAAAGGGTCCTAAAATTAACATTTAGTTCAGCTACAGTCATTATATTAGTTAAACTGTTTCTGCTAGAGAATTCTGCTTCAGAATTATGAAAGGATAACGTCATCTAAACACTTCAAGGCCATGTTTGCATTCTATAATTTCTGAATTATCAAAGGAGTGTTAGATCATTATGATGTTGCGTATCTGTCTATATATAAATTTCCCTCGTGCAGCTGTGAGCAGAATACAGGATGGATCTCTAAAAGAGGCATTCAGAGGCCTTCTCCAAACCTCACAGCCCTTCAAGCCATTTTAATACAGCGTACTGCTTGTAATTCTATTTTAATAATCTAAAGTCTTCAAACAGTATAACAAGATTCGCAATACTGAACACAAGAGGAATACTAGATTGTTTGTGTCAGTCTTATTTGATCTGGAGTCAGATTTCGAGAAAAAAATGAATAACATCTCTTCCCACATTTTCACTGTCACAGCTCTGAATGAGTGGGACTGGACCAGCAGGATCATATTTTTTTCTTTTGCTCTTCCAGGTTACCTTCTGACTGTTGTTCTGAATGCCGCCTTAATTATGATCATTGCTTTTGAGAAGGCACTGCATGAGCCCATGTACATTTTCTTGTGTAATCTGTGTGTTAATGATCTGTGTGGATCTACAGGGTTTTATCCTCGGGCTTTGGTATATTTACTCACTGAAACAAACAGGATTTCACTTGAGGAATGTATTGTACAAAGTCTTATCATCATTGTTTATGGTGCTGGCGAATTCTCAAATTTAAGCGTTATGGCAATTGATAGGTACATAGCTATCTGTCGACCTTTACGTTATCACAGCATTATGTCACCTTTCACTGTAAGAAGCCTGGTGACTTTCATTTGGATATATCCTTGTTTTCTGAGTATAATGGCCATTGTAATTGCTATGAAATACCCTTTTTGCAGACATGACATTGATAAACTTTTCTGTGAAAATCTGTCCTTGGTAAATCTTGGATGCAAACAAGATAATTTAAATGGGATATTTAATGGATGGATGTATGTCACTGCAATTGTTTTAATCAGTTTTGTTCTGATTTCCTATTTTAAAATAATTCTAGCTTGTAGAAAATCTAAAGTAAATCAAGAGAAGTTCTTCAGCACATGTGTACCACACTTGATTTCCTTTCTGAACTACATAGCCTGTGTTTTTTTTGATTCCTCCCAGACAGAATTTAAAGCAAAAACATTGCCTCGTATGTTATATACTTTTTTTACTGTAATATTCCTGATTGTTCCCCCTGTTGTCAATCCTCTAATATATGGCATAAAATTAAGTCCGGTAAGGGCAAAGATACTGTGTATTTCCCGAAGTTTAAGGTTTAAGAACTTGTAGCATACACTATTATAATTTAGTGTTGACTTTTTTTGTCTTTACTCTGCATTACTCTGACCTTTTATTAAAACTGAAGGTTTATATTGAGATGTTCATATATAATGTTATTTAAACAGGATAATTTATTCGTTAAGCTCTACTGTTTATGTTACTTGATCTAATGGTTAAAAAAAAGTATATGTATATGAATATTTATAAGTGCATGAGTCTTAGCATTTGACACTGGATATATTTTGTGCTATTAAAGCAGACAAAGCAGGCCTGTGTTACATTTATTAAAACAACTGTTCTCTTAAATACAGTGGATCTGTATAGGATGCTATGAACAATGATGCTACCAAAACACTTCGGTGCCATCTTCTGGTTAAAAGCCTATATGCCTCCCAAGATTTTTGTGAGACTGTCAAGCCAAAATCAAGGGCTAAATACCATTCTAGAAGGTTCATTATTATTATTTGTTGATGCTCATCACTCATTAAACTGAATCTGGATGTTTCAGCACAAGAAGATGATGCTACAAACTATAATTTTAATAATATGTGGGTAGATTGCATGCATGCAAGACATCCTTAAACATCCTTAAAATATATTTTTAAAAATAGGCCAAGAAGGATGAGAAAAAATCCTTATAAATGATAGAAAGATACTAGGCCATTGTGACTGATAGAGGACACAAACATTGACATATTTCTGTGTATGTATATGTATGTGTGTGTGTGTGTACACATATAAATTTAAAGTTTACATTTATTTACTTTAGTTAAATATGATCACTGATTAGTATATGAGAGTATGCATCATTTGAAATTATGTAACATTTGCTTTGCATATAGGTTAAACAGATTTGTTTTTGTAAATGTAAAAAATATTTACAAAGAAACAGCAAGTAAAGCATTGAATTATGAGTCAATTTTGGAAATAAAACATCTGAAACATTTTCATGTAAAAATATTTATTTACATCTTTGGAAAATAATTTATAGAGTGCCCTAATTGTCAGAACAGATGAAGCACAACAAGCACGTAATGGTCTCAGCACAAAGTAAAGTGCAGAGGTAAAGTAATGGCTCTACGGGATTGGTGGCAGACTGACGAGAACAGACAAAGACTGAAGCAAGGTAAGTATCCGCCGGTAACGAGTGAGGTAAGTAACTCTGAAGGAAACTATTTAAGCAATTCTACGCCAACAAGACAAGAAAAGCAAGTGTGTCTTGTGCTGGCTTATATGAAGGAACTGATGAGGCTGATGGCAGACAGGTGGCAGAGAATTATGGGAGATGTTCCCTCACGGCGGAGCAGGAGACCACCACAGCAGAGCAGTCAGGACAGAAGATCTCCACACTGGATCTGAAGACCACCATATCAGAGCTGATGAAGCTAAAGACTACCAGAGCGAAGCAGACAAAACTGTAGACGCTTTCAGCCGAGTAGACAGAACTGAGAACCACAACGGTGGATCATACGGTTCTGGAAACCTCCACAGCAGTTTGGATGAGACTGAAGATTCCCACGGTGGATTGGGCAGAGCCGGAAGCCACCACGGCAAAGCACCAGACCACCACAGTGGAGCTGGAGAACACCGTGGAAGCGTAGGTGAAGCTGGCTGAGCAGGAGATCTCCATGGTGGAGCTGAAGAGCAGTTGGTTGGAGATCATCAGGAGGAATAGCTGACTCAAAATCACCCAGAAAAGTGAAGTGATTAAGAACGTCTTGAGTGACAGGCATCTGAGAATGGCTCGATTTGAAAAACGGGATATTATTTCTACAGATTAATTAAAAACCACTGCATGTATTTTTATCATTATAGGGTAGATGTGTACATACACTACCAACACACATTTATGTTCAAACAACATGCAAAAGTGAACTTTGCATCCGATGACCCCTTTAAGGGTCCGCTGACCATTCACTCCCTCCACTAACAATCCTTGTCGGACCTGAGACTCAAACTTGCAACCCTTCGGGTTACATGTCTGACTCTCTAACATTAGGCCACGCTTGAAATATTATAAAGCTCTTAAAACTTGACAATTAACAGTTCTTTATCTTGTAGGTCTGGGAATATTTAAAGGGTCCTAAAATGAACATTTAGTTCAGTTACAGTTCATCATCAGTTCCTGAAATCAGGATACAGTCATTTAAAACACTTCATAGTCATGTTTGCATTCTATAATTTTTTCTGAATTATCAAAGGAGTGTTAGATCATTATGATGTTGCGTATCTGACTATATATAAAGTTGCCTCATGCAGCTGTGTGCAGAATGCAGGATGGATCTCTAAAAGAGGCGTTCAGAGGCCTTCTCCAAACCTCACAGCCCTTCAAGCCAATTTAATACAGCATACTGCTTGTAACTATATTTAAATGATTTCGAGTCGTCCAACAGTACAAGCAGATACGCAAGACTGAACACAAGAGGAATACTAGATTGTTTGATCCGGGGTCAGATTTTGAAAAGAAATGGAAAACATTTCCTCTTCACACATTCTCACTGTCACGGCTCTGAATGATTGGAACTGGACCAGCAGGATCATATTTTTTTCTTTTGCTCTTCCAGGTTACCTTCTGACTATTGTTCTGAATGCCACCTTGATTAGAAAGCCCTGCATGAACCCATGTACATTTTCCTGTGTAATCTGTGTGTTAATGATCTGTGTGGAACTACAGGGTTTTATCCCCGAACTTTGGCATATTTACTTATGGAAACAAACAGGATTTCACTTGAGGAATGTATTGTACAAGGTATAGTCATTATTGTCTATGCAGTTGGTGAACTGTCAAATTTAAGTGTCATGGCTGTTGATAGGTACATAGCTATCTGTCAACCTTTACATTATCACAGCATTATGTCACCCTTAACTGTGAGAAGCCTGGTGACTTTTATTTGGTTATTTCCTTGTTTTGCAAGTATAATTGCCATTTTGGTGGCTATGAAACACCCTATTTGCAGGAATGACATAGATAAACTTTTCTGTGAAAACCTGTCCTTGGTTAATCTTGGTTGCAAAGAAGATATTTCGTATGGGATTTTTAACGGGTGGATGTATGCCTTGATAACTGTCTTTACTGGTTTAGTTCTGATTTCCTATTTTAAAATAATTCTAGCTTGCAGAAAATCTAAAGTAAATCAAGAGAAGTTCTTCAGCACGTTTGCCACACTTGATTACCTTTCTGAACTACATAGTCTGTTCTTTTTTTGATTCTTCCCAGACAGAATTAAGAGCAAAAACCTTGTCTCATAAGACCTTTTTGTCTGTTATATACCTGACTGTTCCCCCTGTTGTCAATCCTATTATATATGGTATTAAATTAAGACCAGTAAGGGCAAAAATATTGTATATTTTTCAAAGTTTAAGGATTAACAATTCACTATTTTAATTTAGTGCAAACTGTTTTTTGTCTTGTTTCTCTACAAGTAAAAAGTTTATTTTGGAGGATTAGTTTTATTGGTTTTATAGGATATTTTATTTCTTAAGCTGTACTATTAATGTTGCATGACAGCTATGTATGTTTATATAAGAGCTTGTGTCTTCATCATATGGCATTTGACACTGCATATCTTTTGTGCTATTAAAGTCAACAAAGCAGGTCTGTGTCACATGCATTAAAACAATGGTTGTTATAAATGTAGTATTGGAACTGTATAGAATGTTATGAACAATGGAATGCTAAAAATGAAACACTTTGGTGCCATCTTCTGGTTAAAAAACGTATATGCCACCCCCAACTTCAGTAAGATTACTGGCAAATCAAAATCCAGCAGATTTAATACCGATCCATTATTGTTATGCCTACCATTGATTAAACAGAATCTGAAAATTATAGAGCAAGAAGATTACACCTTAAATAATAATGTGTTGGTAGATCACATACAGTGCATGCAAGAGCATGCATAGCTGTACACTAATTTTATTATATACATTTAAAATAATTTCTAATTTAAAGTTGGAATTTATTAACTCTATATACCATGCAACTGTGCGAATTCATCATGGCAAAGAACTTTTGTTTTGTCTTTATTTAATTTAAAATAAATACATTAAGAACATTATTGGAAATGAAATGTTATTGTAATATTTGCTTTACATATAGCAAGAAAGTTTTCACAAGGGACATAACTATAAGGTTTTGAGTTAAAATTCCAATTATACCAATATGTGTTTTCTCCAAAACTGTTTTTATATGTTTAGTATTTGTTCAAAAATGTTTTACATTAGGATAACCATTAGGATATTTTTTGTGAATTGTATCCTCCAAACTAAAATTTCAATATCGCTGTATTTTTCATGTTGTGCTACATTGGCATATATTCAGACAAGAGTCAACCAGCATCTCAGCAATGTGAGGATCCTCAAGATTGTTAAGACACCTAAAATTGATGGCCGTCAGGATAAGCACATGTTTCAGATCAGGTGATGATTTTTTTTACAAAGATAATTTGCTGCAGCCTCAAACACGTGATGGTACTCTTGTGTCGTGGTATTTTTTGATTACACCAAAATAGGATTAAGAACAGCATGTCCATTCATTCTGCTACATAATTCAATTTTTCACTTAAAATCTGATCGTCACTCCTCCTTCCTCCTTCCAGGGTCACTTAGAAAATAAGACCGAGCTTGACCAGAGCTCTGCGCAAACGTCCTAGGAGTGCCATCATCATCCGAAGATACCAACATGAAACCTCAGAGTATACTTGTCTTGCTTGTCCTTGTCGTCTTAGCACTGCACTGTAAGTTTTTTTTGCATTTAGTGATAGAAGTTTAAATTATATGTTTAAATTGACTTCTTATTTAAGGATATGTGCTTGTGTAAACCTAAAACTGGGAAATCTTGAAGAGCAAAACTAATGGCTAAAACTAATGGACACATGACTTCAAATCACTCATCTTACAGGATCTTTCAGTGCTAAAGCATTTCATTTCTGTCTAAGGCAAAGAGAATGAGGCCGCGTCATTTCCCTGGAGCTGTGCGAGCCTCAGTGGAGTTTGCAGACAAGGAGTGTGTCTGCCTTCAGAGCTTTACTTTGGTCCCTTAGGCTGTGGCAAGGGATTCTTGTAAGTTCTAGTATATGCTTAATATCGTAGCAATAATCTTTCTCATCAGTTATAAACTATATTAAAATATGCTTGTATTTTTCTTTTTTTTTTTTTCTCAGGTGCTGTGTATCGCATTTTCTTTGAGAAAATGAAGTCCACTATGTGAATCCAGCCTAACCTATGATAATTCTACATACTTTAACTCATCACATGCCTACATGTTTGATTTGGGATCATGTACATGGAGATGCCTTAAGATTAACATATTTTAAATGGTTATGCATATACCACTGATTGTCATCTAATAGCATCAGATGATCAAGACTTTCAAACCATCATGTTAAGGTGGACCATTCAGTTAATAACAAGGAATGGTTGCCTTTAAGTCCTCTGATAAACTGCTATTTTGTCTGAATATATAACTATAACAGCAATAAAACTAATAGGCCGTTGTTTGCCTCTCTGTGAAATTGTGTTTCCAATGCTTTTTAAACCTGTTCTTGAAGATAATGAGTTTGTAATATGACCTTAAAAAAGTGGTTGTCCATTATCAGCTTGAATTGAAACCAAAGGTGGAAAAATCATTTGAGCAGCTAAGGTAATAAGTTACTTCAAGCAACTATTTTACAGAAAAATATTTAGTTTTCAATAGACTTTTGATAAAACACGTTTCTGAAAAAACTAAGATCTTTGTGTCAGTGTAAGGCACCCAAAAATGAACAAAAAACGAACTGCTTTTGCAACATAGACTGATCACTAAATACAAAGTGAGTGCTGTTTTAAATAATACATTAAAACTTTATCGTGATATCCATAGATTATGCCAAAATACCTATGATAACTTAGAATAACTATCTATATAATAATAATATGTGACCCTGGACCACAAAACCAGTCGTAAGTAGCACGGGTATGTTTGTAGCAATGGCCAACAATACATTGTATGGGTCAAAAATACAGATTTTTCTTTTATTCCAAAAATTATTAGCATAAGACCATGTTCCATTAAGATATTTTGTAAATTTCCTATCGAAAATATATCAAAACTTTACTTTTGGATAACATTAAAGGTGATTTTCTCAATATTTAGATTTTTTTTTCCTCAATATTTTGCACCCTCAGATTCCATATTTTCAAATAGTTGTATCTTGGCTAAATATTGTCCTGTCCTAACAAACCATGCATCAGTGGAAAGCTCATGTACATGTGAAGTATTAATCTCAATAAAACAAGACCCTTACATTATTGCTTAATAAATTATAAGATTATTTAAACAAAAAAAAAAAAAAAAAAAAAAAAAAAAAAAAACATAGCTACAACAGTTACTTCTGCTAAAATCAAAAATAGACAAAACTGTTACTTGACACCACTGTCTGAATTTTTAACTAACAAAATTATTCTAAACGCTTGTTGCAATGCTTTAGAGTTGTAACAAAGCTGTTACTAAAATGTACCTATTTACATTAATATATATTCATAGGAATTATGAAAGGTATCATGGTTACCATGTTCATTTTTCGTAAGGGTTACAAAAGCTCGTGGTATAAAACAAACATACAAGAACCTGCAAGCAAATGAAATAGTTGCAAACCTGCTCTATGATAAAATACAGGTGGCGTAAGCATTATAAAAAGTGAATACACATGTTGTTCAGTATGTAGACTACCTACCTCTGCTATTCGACGCTTTAGCCCACGTGACCGGAAGTAAATACAGCTCAGCAGCAGTTCCCGCGTTTGGCGTCTCTTTCAATCACAAGCGTAAACTTGGAGTAGCAGCTTGTCATTCCGGATATGGATGACCTGTATTTAGACAACATTGACGAATATGTCAATGATCAAAACAAGATCGTAAGTCGTTTATATAATGATATCGTTCTTGTCATAGGTAAATGTGAAATGTCGGATGAGATATCAAAATGCTTACATGTGGCTGCATGCTTGTTTACAGTGCAGGGTTGGGAAACCGCGAAAAAATGCCGGTAACTTACTGAATGATTTTCATGATGTTCGGTTCCGTTAACCTTTTTTTTTTCTGTGCAGCACATTTATGAGTTGATTATTCTTATTAAATCAACCACATGCGCGATCCTGTGTTGCATCTTAATCAAATCTGTTTCTAAGCGAACAAAATTCGTATTGTAACTTATTTAATGCTAATGGGAAATATGACATTAAATGACAAATAATTTAATATGAAAGCTGAATAAATAAGCTTTCCATTGATGTATGGATATGTTAGGATAGGACAATATTTGGCCGAGATACAACTACTTGAACATCTGGAATCTGAGGGTGCAAAAAAATCTAAATATTAGGAAAATAACCTTTAAAGTTGTCCAAATGAAGATCTTAGCAATGCATATTAATCAATTTAAAAAAAAAAAAAATGTTATATCAAAAATTTAATTTTGATATATTTACCGTAGGAATTTTACCTCATATCTTCATTGATTATGATTTTTACTTAATATCCTAACGATTCTTGGCATAAAGGAAAAATCGCTCATTTTGACCTATACTATATGTTTTGTTGGCTACTGCTACAAATAAACCTGTGCTACTTATGACTGTTAACGTACTTAAAGATACACATTATATGATTACAGTAAACAAATGGCCCTTATTAAGTCTATACAGAGTAAGTACGAGAATAGTTACCAGCTGCGTTATCAACCATTAAGCATTTGTATTTTGATTTTTGCAGGTCACCTACAAATGGCTCAGTTTAACTCTTGGAGTCCACGTCAACACAGCAAAACAGTAAGTCCTGTATTTTTTATTGACACCACTTTTAATGTATCCAAGGATTTGATTATCTATTTCGAGTGACTAATATTCATGCAACCTTTTTGTAGAATGTTGTATCATTACCTGCAGCAGAAACGCAATGAAAGTTCTCCCCTTAATGCTACCTACCTTGTATCTGGAAAGTGTGTTGAGAATGGTAGTACGGTAAGGATTGACATCTGATAATTGCTTGACCTTTGTTAAATGAATGTTCTGAATAATCATTTTAAGATCTGCACTTGAATGTTTTCCATTGCTTTTAGTGCCATAAAGTGTCAGTTGTACGTGAGGACAAGCTTGAGGGTAAGATTACAATATTTGTATCTGTACGTTGCAACAAATAGCATTAATCCAGGGCAAAAATGCCATAATCATGGGTTAAAAAATATTTTCTTTTATATTTATAATAATAATAATCTTCATAATATTAAATGTATTAGTAAAATATTAATATATATTAATAAAATATATATACACAACCGTTCAAAAGTTTGGGGTCAGTAAGACTTGTAATAGTCTTTAAAGAAGTCTCTTATGCTCATCAAGGCTGCATTTATTTGATTAAAAATATAGAAAAAAAACAGTAATATTGCAAAATGTTTTTACAATATAAAATAATGTTTTTTTATTTTAACATACTTTAAAATAGAATTTATTCCTGTGATGAAAAGCTGAATTTTTTATCAGCTGTTACTCCAGTCTTAAGTGTCACATGATCCTTCAGAAATCATTCTAATATGCGGATTTATTATTAGAATGATCAATGTTGGATAATATCAACAGTTGTGCTGCCAAATATTTTTTGGAACCTGTAATTTTTTTTTTTTTTTTTTCAGGATTCTTTCATGAATAACAAGTTTAAAAAGTACAGTGTTTATTCAAAATATAAATATTTTATAACAATGTGAATTATTTATTATTAACTTTTAATAAACTTTTAATTATTAACTTAATACATCCTTGGTGAATAAAAGTATTAATTTCTTAAAAAAAAAAAAAAAGAAAGAAACAATAAAAATGTACTGACCCCAAACTTTTGAACGGTAGTGTATATATATTTTATTTATTCTGATTGATTTTGTGATTTTTTTTTTTTTTTTTTTTTTTTTTTTCACAGCTGTTAAAGCAAAGATGGACGTGACCATCAGTGTGCATGTGTACAGTGTGCAGAGAGCCGAGCTGAAGGATAGTTCACCACTTTACAATACAGATTATGATGCTGTTAAGGAGAACCTAAAAAACTGCAACAAGTAGGTGATATATAACCTGTAATGCATCATGTGAATGCATCACATGCTAAAGTCGTGACACGTCAATATTTCTGGTCTTGTTTTAGGTACAGTGCTATACGTTGTGCTGCGGCGGTCCCTGTGACATCTGCAGAGCTGCAGAAAGCTCAAGAAATGGCTTTGGCCCCTCCAGCGGAGAGGGAAATCAGTAAACCTGGCTTGAATGAAAAAACTTCAGCTACCTCCAAACCCAGTGCTAAGCAGCCAGCAGGCATTATGGGAATGTTTGCAAGCAAAAATGCTTCTAAGAGCCAAGAATCCAGCAAGGAAGTGAAAACAGAGCAGAAAGACGATTCTTCTCTGGTAAGGGAGTAATTCTAGAGTTAAATGTTGATGGCACACAAGATCGTGTGTGAAATTTATAATGGTTTCATATGTTGTAGGTTGAAACTTCAAAAAGCAAAACAGCCTCCAAAGCGAGCCCGATGAGTAACTTCTTTGGAAAGTCCTCCCAGAGTGAGTGTTTTTCTGTCTTTTCTGCCAAAAAAGCATAAGATACAGTAACCAAACAAAACATTTTCTTGTGAAATTTAGAAAAGGCTGATGAAAAATCCAACAAAAGCATTAAAGAAGAGACGGATGGCAGCACGGCTACTGCGAGTACGAAACAGTCACAGACCTCTCCCAAATCTGAGACTGACATTAAGGAGGAACAATCCAAGGTGTCCAATACTCAATCAAAAGACACTCGGAAGTAAGGTTCCACCCTTCAAAGAATATTTGACACAAGCTATATTCGTTCTCATAAATGTGAGCTAAAAGCTAAATTTGCTTCCTTCAAGTAAAACGAAGCGCCCTGAGGTTGTGGACAGTGATGAGGAGAAATCGGAGAGCCAGCAGAAGAAGAGACGGCGGATAAAGAAGCCCCAGCCAGACAGCAGTGATGATGAGGGTAGGAAAGAGATAGGGAAAAAAATCAGGCTCACGTCATGCTTGGCAGATTTGAATCAGTCCAGATGAGGCGCTCTGTGACCCAAAATGAAGGAAAACAAAGAAATAGGTTCTCCCTCTGGGCAGAGTGCTGAATAAAATATCAGAATTGCTCTCTGACAAACAAAAGCTAATTGATAACATTCATTGTTTCTTCCCTTATTCTCTCTCTTTTCCTTCTGTCTGTCTATACTTATATATACTTGATGTATGTCTTTTCTTCCCTCTTCCAGTTGTGCCAGATTCTCCACTTGTGCCTAATGTGCGTACTCCCAGCCCTAAAAAGCAAGTGAAGAGAGAGCCTGTTTCACACCAAGAAGTAAGCACTAATAGTTACTAGCTTTTTTAGGAACAGGATTTCCAAACTCTCCTAAAGGTTGTCCCACCTCAAGCTTGACATGCCAAAATGCCAGGCCACTCAAACCAATATGGTCAAGATTAGCATAGATGATGGAAGCAAACTCACCAATAGATGATGGAAGCAAACTCAATCATGACCATTCAAAAGTAGTCATATATCTATTCATACAAAATGCATTTTTGTGCTATTCACTTGTGACAAACAGATGTCAGTCAGTATATACAATATACACACATATGCCGTTCAAAATTGGGGATTTTTTTTTTTTTTTTTTTTTTTTTTTTTTTGAAGAAATTCTCTTCTGCTCATTAAGGCTGCTTTTACTTGATGATAAAAATACAGAAAAAAACAGTAATATTGTAAAAGATTATTACAGTTTAAAATGATGGTTTTCTATTTTATATATATTTTTAAAAATATAATTTATTTCTGTGATGCAATACTGAATTTTCATCAGCCATTTCTTCAATGTCACATGATCCTTTAGAAATCGTTCTAATATGTTGATTTATTACTTTTATTATCAATGTTGGAAACAGTTGTGCTACATAATAGTTTTTTGGATTCTTTGATGAATAAAAGAACAGCATTTATTTAAAATAGAAATCTCTTCTAACAGTATTAGTCTTTCCTATCACCTTTTATCAAGCCAACACATCTTTGGTGAATAAAAGTATCCATTTATGGAAAAAAAAATTATAATAAATAAAATTTACAAAACATTTTGTAAAAAACAAAAAAAAAAGGTAGATTATATTGTTACAAAATATTTCTATTTTAAATAAATGCTGTTCTTTTTAACTTTTTATTTATTAAAGAATCCTGAATAATAAATCAGCATATTAGAATGACTTCTGAAGGATACTGTGACACTGAAGAGTAATGATGCTGAAAATTGAGCTTTGCATCACTGGAATGAATTACATTTTAAAATGTTATCACATAGAAAACAGTTATTTTACACTGAAATAATATTTCACAATATTACTTTTTTTTTTTTTCCCTGGAAACTTCTTTTAAGAAAAGAAAAAAAAGAAAAAAAACCCCATCAAAATCAAAATTCCAAATGGCAGTGTACAAGTCACAATAATTTGCACCCATATCTCATTTGTATTTTATATACAATAATAAGTTCTTGATTCGTTTAGGAGAGCTCAGGGGTGAAGAGGAGGAAAAGGCGGCGTGTTTTGAAGTCTAACACATTTGTTGATGAAGACGGTTCCTTTGGTAAGTATAATTTTAGTTGATATTTTATCTATGGTTTTGATTAATGGTCGACATATGTTTTTTGATGGCCAATACTGATATCTTCAGAAAGCAGGGTGGATAATGGCTGATAATAAGCTGATGATTTTAAAATAAAAGTCTAGGCAATGTCACAATCATGAACCATAAAATGCATCAAATCAGTTAAAAAAAAAAAAAAAAAAAAGGATAATGATTTTAAAAATTCATCATATTTAACAATTGGGTTCAATGCAAGCTGTTTTATTGACAGTATTTGTGGCATTTATGTCAGTGACCACTGATTTTCCTGCTCATTTCTCAGAAAAAATAAATAAAAATAAATAAATATACACACTGATATATGAATTTTTTCAACATCTGGTTCTGTTTTTCTGTTTGGCTAGCATTTATTTCATATAAAATATATATGTATATATAAACAGTCAACCACTACTCTTGATCAGCTTCACAATCATGAACCATAAAATGCATCAAATCAGTCAAAAAAAATAATGATAATGATTTTAAAAATTCATTGTGTTTAACAATTAGGTTCAATGCAAGCTATGTTTTATTGACAGCATTTGTGGCAGTTACCACATTTTTTTTTTTTTTTTTTTTCCTAATCATTTTTCAGCTTTGTTCTTTTCGTAGGTACAATAGAGACCTTACAGTAGGGCTACACACATGCCCAGACATTAAATATTACAGTGCAGTGTTTCAAAAGTTTATTTCCCCTTTCCTTTATTTTCTATTTAACCTGGACGATTCCTTTAAATAGCCGTGCGTAACAGTGCCTGAACTCTCTTCTTACTTATACAAGCACATCATTTATAAGCACTGACAGAAACACTTAAACCGTTGAGTAAATCGTAAGTTACGTAACAGAAATACAGACGGCTGGCGAACTGTTTTTGCTGAAACTGTTTATTTCAGATTATTTTGGACTTTATGTTCATGTGGAGGAAATCTTCATGAGGACCAAAAGCACGAATGTGTTTGATTCCTATAACTTCTAGCCACTGGTATTATTTTTGTACTTAGCAGTGTCTAATATTACACATTCCTTAATGCCAGTTGTCTGTTCAGCACAAAAACTCTCTGAAGTGGATTTTTTTTTATTGTATGGTAACCAAATTAATTTCACATGTTATTTTTTCTTTATTTGTTTGTTATTACACATGATTGACCAGACCAAGATTTATGGCGTAGCCAGGAATGTATATTGTTCTAAAACCTAGTTTGTTGACTACACAGGCAGTAATTTAAGACAGCTTAAGAGAAGGCTGTTAATATTAAGGAATTTTGTTTTTTGGCCAAAAAGAATGGCAACTTTGCAAAAGTTCTGTGAAAAAGTAAACCCAAGTGACTATGTACTGACCCCAAACCACACTGATACTCTTGACAGTGTCTCTCTGACAATGAATAATTAACGTTTCTGTTTTCATAGTGACCGAGAAGGGTTATGTGAGCGAATCTTACTCCGAAAGTGAAGAGGAGCCTGAACCCAACAGTCAAGCAAAGGACTCAAGCTCACTCAAGCAGTCAGTTGGAAAAAGAGAGGAAGAGAAAAAAGAAAAGAGTCAGAAGAAGACCTCGACTGCTAACAAACCTACAAAACAGCCCTCCATCATGGGATTTTTCCAGAAGAAATAACTTTTTTTATTATTCTTCCATGGACTTTTAAAGGAGTAGTTCACCTGGAAATGCAAGCTGTCGTTAATTACTCATCCTCATGTTGTTCCGCAAGTCTTTTTCTGTTCATAAAATCAGTCCGTTAGTGAAACGTAGAAAAAATCCACAGAAAAAAGTAAAACAACATGAGGATGAGAAAATAATGACTTCATTTTTTTGGCGTGAAATATGCCTTTAAGCACTTATGAACCACGTGTGATGCTGTAAAGAGGAAATATATCTTCATTGTCACTGTCATTCATCAGAGACATTGACACAGGAGATTTCCGTATCTTCACGGACAACCTTTGTGCCGACTATCTATTCAACTTCACGTGGATTTCAGTTCTGGGGCTGTTAAGATTGTCTATTGTAGTATGTAAATGTATGATCCTGCTGATCCAGCAGATTTCCTTACCATAAAACCACCTGTACATGGCCAACCACCAATACTTCCTGGTCTTATTTTGTCATTGTCTGTCTATTTTTAGTAAGTTGCTGAATAATAAATCAAATTTAAATAATTTTTCTTTTTGTTTGGATTAATATACTTGTAAAAGAAATATTAGTTTGTAGGGCTGCGACGATTCCTCAGCAGCATTCCAAGGCATCAAGGCACGTCTGAATACAAATTCGATTTCACTTCCCGTCTCCGGAGGTACCTTCTGATCGAATTTTGAAGGCAGCATAGACGTATCCTTCGCTACCTTAGATATCCCACAATTCTGTGCATTCTATTTCGTGACGGTTGAGCTAAAAAAATAAAGATGGTATCTGAAATTTGAGTTTGGTGGTCAGTTTGTGTGTAAATGTATATTTTTGACTAACCTTTTGCACTTTTGATATTATTTCTAGCGAGAAATCAATGTTATAGTATCTAAATATTTGTTTAGTTATCATCAAAACTCGTTCTATTTTGTTGTAGTTCATTAAACCCCTACGCTGCCTCAGAAGCCTGTCCGAAATCAGTTTCATGAGGTGCCTTCGTGCAAAAACACTGCCTGCGAAGTCCTTGACTGATAAGGCAGCAAGTCAGCCGTCTAGGCTTTCGGACACAGCCTATTCGAGGCTATTCTATTCGAGTATTCGATTTGGGAAAAAAAATCCTGTCGAGTAATCGGCAAAATACCGGAAGTGGGGCATTTAATAAATAAACCCATTTAAAAATCATAAAAATATAATTCTACTAAGAATTTACAAAAGCTACGATTCAATTAAATAAATACATGCGAATTAATAATTTACATTCATGTAGGTTCGGTAAAATGATCCGAACTTCCCATCACTAATATGTACATTAGCTGTATTCATAATTCATTATGTATTTTACCAGTTTTGTTTAAAGAAAAACATCTGATTTCTTGCTTTTGATACACAATTATTATTGCCTCATTGCTGTTATATATGTATTTTAAGACATTTTCAAGACTATTGTTCACTTAGGTCTATTTTTATTACTGCAAAATTTAAATATAATGATCAGATTACTCGATTAAGCGTCAGAATAATCAACAGATCACTCGATTAACACAATAATCGTTAGTGACAGTCTTATTAGTTTGCTTAGCCAGAAATTTCCGCTAAGTTCATTAAAAATCAGGTCAATGGTGAAGAAAATGTTTTTCTCTTGCTATCTTGTTTGGTTCCTGTAACTAGAGTTGTTTTCTCCTCAGAGCTTCATATTTCTTCATGACATCGGTTTTCTGGCTCCATAGTTGTGTTGATCTTGGACATTTCCATTTATCAAAACTAAACTTACTGTGTGGAAAGGCATGCCTCTGGAAATGCACATCAAAATCAGTCCAAGCTCTTCTGATCCAGTGCCACAGACGTGAAATTGAGCGTTTTGTGCCAAGACATCATTCCCCTATAAACTCACTCTTTTCCCCTAAGGAAAGGCTTCTAAACTTAGGCCTGAGTTAGCATGTGCGACTGAATTCAAGAACAGAGTGTTCTTTATATTGTTGTAAAATTTTGTAATTGCGCTTTCAAACACTGAGGGTCCAGCAAAGTAAGAATGTCTTAGTGCTTTCTTTATTAAATACTCCAAAATGTTCTTCTTTGTGATCATTTGATATGTAAAAAATAACCTTTTGACACTAATTACCTTATCCAGCTGCATTCTGTGAAGGAAAACAATTTGGTTTTGTTTGTTTTGTGTAGTTAGGTGTTCGCTCGTTCCCTTAACTCAGCCTCGCAGGCCTTTCGCTGGGCAGTCAGATGCAGACTGGGGTGAGGCGCCCGTCCTGGATACCTTATCAAACAGCCGTTTAAAATTTTAGGAGCCTTGTTGTCTGAGAAAATCCTTCGCTCGATTGCATAGCTGTTGTTGGAAAAATGTAGCAATGGTTTTGGCACGCCGACGCTTTGGGAGAGTGCGGTTAACTGTTTCCAGGTTTATCTTCAGTCTTCAAAGGTGCACTTGTTCAGCTACCTGTTTGGATTCTTTTTGTTTCTAATGAGAATACTGGCATTTTTAGATATTTATGTCATGGTTTACTCAACCTCATGTCATTCCAATGCTTTTCACTCAGAAATGACACATTTATCTTTTTGACATTTTTAAGTAGAAAGAGTGTTTTGAAAAACTATTTTTGTCCATTCAGTGAACATCAGTGGGGTCCAAAACAACATTGGACCCTTCTGACTATATTTGATTTGTTACATTTTCTGTTATGTTCCACAGAAGAAAGAAGGACATACAGGTTTGGAACATCCTGAGTGTGAGTAAATGATGACAGACATTTTAGTGACCTGTCCCTTGAGAGCGCCATCGTCTGGTGAGATAGGATATTACACAATGCTTTAAAAAAATAAAGAAAAAGGAATGAAATGTCATTTCTGCCCTCCATAAGGCAGTAAAAAGTAAGAAGAAAAGGTAACTGGGCCTCACAATTCTAACTCCTTCGTGTAATTCTGAGAACTTGCAATTGCAAATTGCAATTCCAAAAAAAAAAAGGTCAGAATTCTGAGTTTTTATCTCACAATTCTGACTTTTTCCTCAGAATTCAGAGTTTATGTCTCACAATTCTGACTTTTTCTCTTAATTCTGAGTGTATATATCGCAATTCTGAGAAACAAAGTCCAAATTGTAAAACATTTTATATTCCATAGAGGAAACGAGCTTCCATAAGGTTTGTTTTACATTAAAGAGCAGTGATGGGAATAACGTTGTTATAAATAAACACTGTTACTAATGCCGTTATTTTTTTCAGTAACGAGTAATCAAACGAATTACTGTTTCCCCCGTTACAACACCATTACCGTTACTGGCGATAAAATGTGTTGTTACTATACTCTATTATATTATTATAATTTTATTTTTCAGTTCATCTGAATGGATGCCCAGCGTACCTGTATTTGACAAACCGTAAACTCTAATGTGAAGGCACACAACCAACCGTCACTTTGTCTCACACACACGCAAAGAAAGATACAGAGTGAGAGGTTCTTATATACCATGCAGAATTGATGTGCTACATGTAAACAATATTCTTTGTTGTATTTTCCTGTCAAAATAACGGAGTTATATGCATTCATACATGGTTATTCTAATTACTAAAGTATTATACTATTTAATGCTAAATTATCAAAAAATTTCTAGCCAATGGCGATTTTATTGCCAAGGTGTCCAGTTGATAACATCTACAGTAATTTATTAAATTTGATAGGTGTTTTTCACATTGTCCCACAGAAGTAACTAGTAACTATAACTAATTACTTTTTTTAAAGTAACATGCCCAACACTGTTAAAGAGTAAGTCATGTGGTATTTTAAAGTGTCCTACAACAGGTTTAAATGCATCTAAGGTAAGAAAGCAGTGTAATTTTTTTAGAATATGCATTTAATATTAGTGTCATTTCTCAATGATTTTGAAACGGTTTGTTCTGATTCAGTTCTGAGCTTAAGGGCTGTAAACCCCTCCCTTCTATAAGTCTACTCTGCTCTGATTGGTCAGCTGGCCAAGTCCGTTGTGATTGGTCTTTCCGTACACAATGGAAGCAAATTGTGCCCACAGCTGGTAAACTGTAAACACTTTACAAAACAATAATGGTGGATACATTAGCCGAGTGCTAACGTGACTAACTGATGAAACAATACAGTTTGTAAACCAAAATATGTCTACTGTAATGTCTAAAGACAAAAGCTCATCTCTCTCTACTGCACGGGTGCCCAACCCTGTTCCTAGTGAACTACCTTCCTGCAGAGTTTAGTTCCAACCCTGATCAAACACACCTGTCTGTAATTATCAAGTGCTCCTTAAGATCCTAATTAGTTGGTTCGGGTGTGTTTTGTTCAGGGTAGGAGCTGAACTCTGTAGGAAGGTATATCTCCAGAAACAGGGTTAAGCACCCCTGCTCTGCTGCATTAACTCTATAACTGCCGGAGCGGCAAAATAAACAGCAATTTCACAATGATTATAAATCTGTGTGCTACACTACATTCTTTATTATTAAACAAAGTAGTTAGAACAACGACAGTCTACATTAATTGACACATTCTTAGGAAATAGTGGGTTCACAGTGAATTTTCAGAACTATTTCAGTAAGACAGTAATATCATGCTTTACCTGGAAACCTAAAGCTGCACTATAGGTATACATCACATATTAGCACAAAAACTTGATATTTTGAGCACTCAGTTGAATAACGTATTAATCGTACTTACAGGTTGTTGTTTGGAGATGCTTGTTGGTCCTAATAAAGAAGGTATGGACTTATCTTTCATGGACAAACGTTTAGTGAATCTGCCTTTAAACTCTCCAACATTAGAAAAGCAGTCCGTGGTTGAAACACTAGCAGAAGTGTTTGTGGGTACTTCCTCGGCTGGGATTGTTTACAGACACATTTGGGACTGTTTGAAGCCGCATTTAAACTGCATTTTGGAAGTTCAAACTCGAGGCACCATATCAGTCCATTATATGGAGAAAATTCCTGAAACGTTTTCCTCAAAAAACACAATTTCTTTACGACTGAAGAAAGAAAGACATGAACATCTTGGATGACAAGGGGGTGAGTACATTACATGTGAATTGTTGTTCTGGAAGTGGACTCCTCCTTTAAGGCGATTCAGAATAACAACTTTGCAGACTGTTTACATTTATGAATAGCTACGTTACTAACTGCAAAAAAGATATTTTTTGGAAACCAATATGACCTGCTCTTTAAAGGGTGGGAAAACTGTGGCAAGAGTCATGTTTACCACATTCATTTGTGTAACCCTTCAGCTCTTCACTTCTCCCTATCTTGTTCTGTCCATCCATGTGATTTAACGCATTTAGCCACCGTACGATTTCAATTAGATTGTTCTTGCGTAGCCGCTCAGAAGTGGAATGCATTTTTCAGCCCAGGTGGAATACATCAATAGGCATTTTCAAAATATATCAAGTGAACCCACATTATTAAATTCAAACTGGCCTTGGGCACTCTGCAAAGCCATTAAATATTGTTTGAGTGCTTCATATTTTGCTCCACTGTCTTTTCTGCTCATGTAAAAATACAGATCATAAGGGATTTGTAGTTTCCTGTCATTCCTAACCCACACGTGACAAACACCATCCGCTCATTACTGAATATTCATTTTAATTAGTTACATATTTACCCATGTGACTTCCCTTTTGCACTGTTTGTGGTTGAAATAATCCATTAAGCAAGTACTTGAAGTCATTTTTAAGTTCCTTTTAAAATTTTTACAGTCCCTCATAAAAGGTTATTAAGTGTAAAACAATTAATACAGAGAATCTGCATCTCTGAAGATGCCTTTTAAGTCCAGGCAGAGCTTGCGGGCATAAGAGAGTCTCGCTTTGTAGATCAACGCCAACAAAACACATCAAACAGCAATAACTCAAACTTTGAGCAGTGATTTATTTTTCTAATCCCCCTCACTGTTCTCATGCAGAGCTCTTAAAGAATAAATCATTGTGTATTAATTGAAAGCAGATTTTTACACACGCTCGTCTGACAGGATGATATAACTGCGTTTGGCTGAAGGACCACTGTTCTTTGTCAAAACAGGAAAATATGCAGAACATGATTGGAAAAGGCAGAGCATGCATCACCTTTCTGGGATTTGATGTCTTTGGGGTTATTTTTAGGGTGTGGGGTGCCTCACATCTGGATCTGTCTTGTTGAAATCAAGCAAAAATTTGTATTTTTCTGACTCTGATTACCAAATCGAGCCAGTGATCTTTTTACAAATGTCACTGAACGCAATGAAACACTACACTTGTGCGAAACCTGGCATGAGTACAAGCCCTGATTATCTCTAAAACACTTCATATCATCATTCATCATTCTGTCATATTAGTTAACTGGCCATATGACACCCATCCATCATAGGCTGATGTGGCTTAATTACCGTTTTCCGTTGCAAAGTCTATGTAGTCTGTTCTCACTTAAATTATAGTGTTGTTTAGAAGTAAATTTTTGTTGTATTCTTAATACTTTAATTTTAGCATTTACAGTGCCTTGTAAAACTATTCATACCCCTTCATTTTTCCCCCCCTCAATTTTGATGTGTTGCAGCCTTATGTTAAACAGCTTTCTCCACATCAGTTTACACTCCATACACCATAATGACAAAGCAAAAAACTGATTTGTGATAACTTTGCAAATTTATTAAAAATAAAACACTGAAATAAGTACATTGCATATGTATTCATACCCTTAACGCAGTACTTAGTTGAAGCACCTTTACAGCCTCAAATCTTTCTGGGTATGATGTGACAAGTTTGCACATCTGGATTTGGCAATTATCTGCCATTCTTCACCTCACCTCTTCCCCTCTTGAGCTCTGTCAGCTTGGATGGGGGCTTGCAGGTTTCTCCAGAAATGTTTGATTGCATTCCAGTCTCTGGCTGGGCCACTCAAGGACATTCACAGAGTTGTCTATAAGCCACTCTTGCTGTGAGCTTAGGCTCATTGTCTTATTGAAAGGTGAACCTTCTACCCAGTCTGATGTTCTGAATGCTCTGGACTGGGTTTTCATTAAGGCAATCTCAATATTTTGGTGCATTGAGCTTTCCTTCTACTCTGAGGAGTCCCTTAGTCCCTGCCGCTGAAAAACAGCCCCACAGCATAAGGCTGCTACCTCCATACTTTTACTTTTGGGATGGTACTGTGAAGGTGATGAGCAGTGCTTGGTTTCCTTCAAACATGATGCTTGGAATTGAGGTTCATCAAACCAGAGAATCTTGTTTCTCACAGTCTGAGAGTTCTTTAGGTGCTTTTTTGCAAATTCCAAGTGGGTTTTCATGTGTCTTCACTGAGGAGAGGATTGAGTTTGGCCACACCGTTATAAAGACCAGATGGGTGGAGTGTTGCAGTGATGTTTGTCCTTCTGTAGGTTTCTCCTATCTCCACATATGATCACGGAGCTCAACTAGAGTGACCATCAGCTTCTTGGTCACCGCTCTAACTAAGACCCTTCTCCATCAAATGCTCAGTTTGGCCAGGAGGCCAGCTCTAGGAAGAGTCCTAGTTGTTCCAAGCTTCTTCCGTTACGGATAATGGAGGCTACATGCTTCTGTGAACCTTCAATGCAGCAGAATTTTTTCCTGAACTCTTCCCCAGATCTGTGCCTTGATGCAAGCCTGTTTCTGAGCTCTACATGCAGTTATTTTGACCTCAGGGTTTGGTTTTTGCTTTTATATGCATTATACGCATTTTCAGATGTTAGATCTTTTCTGAGAGGTGTGTGCCTTTCCAAATCATACTCATTCAGATGAATTTGCCACAGTTTAACTCTATTCAAAGTGTAGTAACATCAACAAGCAATATGAGTGCTCCTGAGCTAAATTTCAAGTGTCCCAGAAAAGGGTATGAATACTTATGCAATGGAATCATTTCAGTTTTTCTGTTTGCAAAGTTGTTACAAACCTGTTTTGTGCTTTGTCATTATGGTGTATGGAGTGTACACTGAAGTGGTAAAAAAGTAATTTAAAGCAATTTAACATAAGGCTACAACATAACAAAACGTGAACAAAAATGAAGGGGTATGAATACTTTCGCAAGGCACAGAGTTTTAGGAAAGGGATCATCGTAAAAAGATAGTTCACCCAAAAATGAATATTCTGTCATCACATACTCATGTTTTTTGAGACGAATATGACTTCCTTCCTTTTGTCAAACACAAAAGGAGTTATTTATAGCAGGATCCAAGCTGCTCTTTTCCATACGATGAAAGGGAATTGTGACTATGAGCAAATAAGATTTTTAAGGCATTAAAATCTTCTAGTGATTTCAGACTGCTCCTCACACAAAAATATTATGGTTTACAATGGTTGACCTTTTAGAGCTTGACAGTTTCTGGGCCCGTATTCACAAAACATCTTAAGGCTAAAAGTAGCTCATAACTTGCCGATTTAGGAGAAAATCAATATTATTGTGAAATACTCTTAGAACAAAAATGTAGGATCGCCTATTATTTTTAAGATTTTCTCCTAAATCGGCAAGTTATGAGCTACTTTTAGCCTTATGATGTATTGTTAATAGGTTTTAAGAGAAAACTTTGTGAATACGGGCCCAGGTCCCCATCTGCTTTCAAAAACGAAAAAAGGTCCCCATCTGCTTACAAAAAAAAGAAAACATACTTGGAATGACACAAGGGTGAGTAAATGATTCTGATGAACAGAGTTGGGGAAAGTTACTTTTAAAAGTAATGCGTTACAATTTTGCGTTACTCCCTGAAAAAGTAACTACTTACGTTACTTAGTTACTTTTTATGGAAAGTAATGCGTTACGTTAGAGTTACTTTTTTAAATCAGGGCTTGCTTCTTTGTTTTTAATGTAAAATAATTGTAATGTAAAGGCCCTTTTACACCAAAAGTGAAATGAATTCACCTCAGGCTGAAAGAAAAGTACATTTATGCAAGAGGTCACTCTTCAGGTATAAAAAAAAAATGAAGCACAAATATTAGTTTATCTAAAGTAATTTTTGCTTATTAGTATGGCTGAATTGCATCATCGAAGGTTAGCAGCAAAGACACTGGTTAATAAAATGGGATTAAATACATAAAGGATATTTGTTTTAACATATTTAAATATTGTAGGGTTGCATGATATTCTGAGTTTTTATTCATTTTGAGGAATACCGAATCTGTTTTTTGAGTGAGATTAATTAATGCATGTTCACATTTAGCCTAGAATACAGTAGTATCATGTTTACTCCCAATTTCCAGACAGGAGACTTGTCAATCAATAAATGGGGAAAAAGTAACTCAGATATTTTCTTAGAAATTCAAAAGTAATGCTTTACTTTACTAGTTACTTGAAAAATAATATTATTACGTAACTCGCGTTACTTGTAATGCGTTACCCACTGCTGATGACAGTCATTTATAAGTAATGGTGTCCTTACCGTTTCTAGTAGGGATCAGGAAAGGCAGATTCATGACTGGATTGTTCATGACAGGCTGCTCAGTGCTTGTTTAGCATGATTCAAATCATTGGCTAAAACGATTAGGGCCAACTCAAATAAGCAGAGAGAGAAAGGGGGTACAAAAAAGAAAAACAGAGCAGATTTCTGAAGTATTTGGATGGCACATTAATTCACAGGTTACATGAACACGTTAATCAGCTACGAAAGCTAACCAATCCATCAGAGTTAATTAGCTTAACCCAGTTTAGCTCCCTTTGAATCTCGTTTCAGTTGCTTAGAGACTGTGAATCTGCAGGCGCCGTGCAGAGCAGCAGTTCAGAGGCAGAAACATTACATATTCGCAGAGGTGGGCAGTATTTTCACATCAGTCCTTAAGAACAATTTTCAGGTATCTGTGCTTTATCAGAGTATTTTTATTTTGAGAAATTTTTACTTCACTACATGTACATTCCAAAGCATAATATTATACTTTACTTCACTACTTCACTACTAAACATATTCCTCATCGCCACACTCTCTAAAATAAGATAGCTGTGTCTTATTAACAAACAAACTGATTCTTTTTAATTAGCTTGTTGAATCAGTTTGCAAATAGCAATGAACAACTCATTTAGACATCCGATCATAGCTGACTGATTCAAAATGTGCAAGCACAGGTAAAAACTATAAATAACATTAAAATAATGCAAATGCTTGTGCATCTATCCTGCTGCTGCAGCATTTTTAAATAATATAGAACTGGTTTGTTTGCAAAGTAGGAGTTGAACAACCTCAGAATTTTTAATTAAAGTCGAATTGACATTGACACTGATTATTTTGTTGTTTGCACACTTGAATTATCAGTAACTTCAAATTATATTTTCAGACACTTAAGTTTAATATTTTGGTAATGAAATAAAATGTTTGCTTCTTTGCAAATTAATACATATTCAACATCTTCATCGGCTGAACTCTTCCTTTTTGTAGGATGGAGTGTATAAATAGAAACAGCTCAATCACGTTTTACTTTTAAAGGGATAGTTCACCCAAAAATGAAAATTCTGTCATTAATTACTCACTCTCATGTCATTCCAAACCCGTAAGACCTTCATCTTTAAAACACAAATTAAGATATATTTGATGAAATCCAAAAGCCTTCTGACCCTGCATATGCAGCAACACAACTGACACAGTCAAGGCTCAGAAAGGACACTGTTAAAATAGTCCATTTGACCAGGGGTGGGCTTAGTGATTTGGGGGCCCTAAGCAAGTTCCATGTATGGGGCCCCAACACAATAACTATGTGCTTGTCCAATGAATAAATTGTGATGACTGGACATTTTCGTTTACTAATAGATTACATTTTTTATTTGTTTCTCGATTAGTTTTAAACCCCACCATATGCCTTCAACACTAAGTTGCATGGGACAATTTTATGTTTGTAAAAAGATTGAAAAAGTACAATTTATTATCTCCAGTCATCACATTAATGCATTTATACGAGTACACGTTAGTTCGCGCCAGCGCGCCTAGGAAAAGCACACAAGAGAGTCATTTTGAAACATCAGGACAAATAAACTTTGGACTTGAAAAACAATACTTTCTTTACTGAGGTGAATATTTCTGGTCTGAGACATTCAGTATTATACACTTTAGAATGTGCGCAAAAAGCGCTCCATCTATAATCACTAAAAGCTGTCACACACCAGCTTGTGATCTCACAACATTCTACACTGCACAATGAATCTCATCGTATGTACAATGTTATAATGAAGGATTTCGCAAGCTTTCAAAACTCAGAACTTGACAAAAACTTGGCGTTTTTAGCGGTGAGTGGATTCTAACTTAAACACTTCTGGTCATTGCATTCAATAAATCAACAGACATGTCTATTATTTGGCTACATTGCTCAACGCTGCAAATATGTTTTGCCAATATCAGATCGGGCTCCCTGATTCCCCGGGGCCCTAAGCGGTAGCTTACCTCGCATATATGTTAATCTGCCCCTGCATGTGGCATCAGTGATTCAACTGTAATTTTATGAAGCTAAGAGAATACTTTTTGTGCACAAAGAAAACAAAAATAACGATTTTATTTAAAGGGTTAGTTCACCCAAAAATGAAAATTAGACCATTGTTAACCCTCCAGGCACCCTAGGTGACGAATGCAATCTGAGTTTTCTTAAAAATTATCTTGGCACTTCTAAGCTCTATCATGACAACGGGCAGGTGTTTCTCTTCATCAGTCCAAAACAAGTCCAATAAAGTGCATCCTCCCATAATAAAAAAGTGCCTCACACGACTCCAGATTGTGAATAAAAGCATCCTGTAGCGAATCAATGCATTCTTGTAAGAAAAATACCCATATTTAAAATGTAATAATCACTTTAATCTAGCTTGCGCTAATAGTTGTACACGAAAGCAGCTCTGGGCGGATAACATAAGCTCCTGGCATTGTACCAGCAAGTCTCGTGAAAACCAACATTTGTTTACAGAAGCAAAAGAAGCAAAGTTTCCTTAGTTTAGCAAGGGGAAAAACAGTCTCCTCTTGGTTTATATCGAAATCCTCCATCATTTTTCTTTACAAATCCTCATTTTGAACTTCTAATTCAGGACTGGTGCTTTGTTTACCTCTCTCCACAGCGCGTCCCTGTTCGTCACGTCTGAGTGGCGCATGCGTAATGCCGACGTTTTATGTCATCCACTCTGAGCTGATTCTGTGTACGAATATGGATATTTTTTTTTACATTCCCTGGAGCTGTGTGAGGCACGTTTTATTATGGTTGGACGCACTTTATTGGACTTTTTTTAGACTGATGAAGAGAAACACCCACCTATTGCCATGATAGAGCTTGGAGGTGCCAGGATAATTTTTCATATTTGCATTCATCTGAAAGAAGAAAGTCATATACACCTAGGATGCCTGGAGGGTGAATAAACAACGGGCTAATTTTCATTTTTGGGTGAACTAACACTTTAACAATTTTATCTCTTCTGTGAATACAATGATGCGTAACACGTGCATCGTGTTTTCTTTGCGCATAAAAAGTATTCTTGTAGCTTCATAACATTACAGTTGAACCACTGATGTCACATTGACTATTTTAAGGATGTCTTTACTGCCTTTCTGGGCCTTGAAAGTGTCCGTTGCATTTCTGTCTATGCAGGGTCAGAAAGCTCTCGGATTTCATCAAAAATATTATAATTTGTTACAGGTTTGGAACAACATGAGGGTAAGTAATTAATGACAGAATTTTTGGGTGAACTATCCCTTTTATACAGCAAAATGAGAAGAAGTACTTATATACTTTATTTCTTGAATAATATTTTTAGGGTATCTGTACTTTTAGTCAAGTTTGGTTTATCACCTGCCTTCACATAGGATGTTCTAAGACAAGAGTAATAAATCCAAGAAAAATAAGGCAAATAGCACTAGCTGGCTTTCAAATAGCTGCAGAACATCACAGTGGTATAAAACGTAAGTCCATTTACACTTTTACATGCAACAATGGGAAGAAAAGCTGAGCAGGAAAACTCACACAGAGAACTGACCCATTCACCTGATTTATACCCAGTGACTGCCCCCAGCTGTTCACATTGCCAGAGCCAAGACTAAGCATGCATAGCTGAATGCTATTTATTGGGAATTCAAAACCTTTAGCCAAAAGCGAAGGTGCCAATAGAGCTATGTTTAAAATCAAATTCGCAAGTGTCGAACCCCAGCAAGCTGAAACCATTTCAGACTACATCAAATCAACACGGACATAACCAATCCAAAGCTTCTCAACATTATAAAGGGCTCTTTTTGTGAAATGACGGCCTGCGTACGGATCAAACGGGATGTCCGACCATCCCCTTAAACTAACATACACAAAGAGAGAAAATGAAATAGGAGCGCACAGTAAAATCCCCTTTGTCTCCCTCCAAAGCCGTTCAAAGAGAACAAATTGCCAGAAACTGTTAGATCCAACAGCCAGCGGAAATAATTCACAGCTTCATTGTGTGACTATTAAGGTCTGCAACTGAGGGGCTTCTGTTTCAAAATATTTTGTCAGGCCTTCAGTGAGAGATGAACAGCACCGTCTGGCACTTTGTGTGCGGCCAGCACAATGACTCATTGTGGTAGAAGAGCAAAGTGGGCTTTTGGGATC
The DNA here is from genome assembly GCF_022985175.1 of Labeo rohita. NCBI lineage: Eukaryota > Metazoa > Chordata > Actinopteri > Cypriniformes > Cyprinidae > Labeo > Labeo rohita. The sequence continues at coordinate 17,181,171 of NC_066889.1, read as the reverse complement.
TGGAGAGAGGGGATATTAGTCACAACTCCCTGAACTGCCCCAATCTGGGTTCGGCGGCCCGTCTCGGTTCATTGTGATTAACACGACGGAAGAACAAACGATGTCACGATGACGGGCCGCAACAGGTTTCCGCAACGGATTGTTCGTTTCAGCTCAAAGTAAACATCCCATCCTGTCTGCTTCTCATTTACAACATTATGAAAAGTTTCTCATCGGTATCGATGATCATGTGAACATGATGATGATCTACTTTAGTATATGAACGTAAAGCCTGCAAAAACCTAGCATTACCTACATTTATAGTAAAAAAAAAAAACAATGATTTCCTATTATAATTATTGCATTAGGCCATAATATGGACGCCCATTTCTGCCACGGAATAAAAAAATTAAAAAGGTAATTGCAACTTCATATCTCACAATTCTGACTTTTTTCACTCAGAATTGCCAAGATATAAACTCAGAGAAGAAGAGTCAGAGCTCTGAGATAAAAAGTCACCATTACCTTTTTTTTTTTTTTTTTTAAGGGTTCGTACAGATACTGTAAAATGAAATTCCAGGACTTTCAAGGACCTTTCAAGCACTACTTTTTTCACTTATCAAATAGCATCTTCTCCTTCAAATTAAAACGTTTAAGTATATTTTTGTTTTCATTTTAAAGAATTTGTATTTGCATGTATTCTTTTTTCTTTGTTTTGTTTTTGTACTGTTTAATAAAAAAATCTGAAAAAAAAAGATTTGTGAAACCACTCTGAAATCCTGATCTGAAACAAGTGATTCATGATCCACGCTCTGAAGTCCCAAACTGAATCAAATAATTTGCAAACCTGCACTGAAGTCTCGATCTGAATCAAATGATTCGCAAAACCTGCTCCGAAGTTCCAATCTCAATCAAAAGATTCACGATCCACGCTCTGAAGTTCCAGTCAAAATCAAATGATTTGCGATATGCGATCCAATCGGAGCGCTTCGAACGAGAAGTCCGACCATCCTCTTAAACTAACATGCACAAAGAGAGAAAATTAAATAGGAGCGCACAGTAAAATCCCCTTTGTCTCCCTCCAAAGCCGTTCAAAGACAACAAATTGCCAGAAACTGTTAGATCCAACAGCCAGCAGAAATAATTTACAGATGTGACTATTAAGGTCTGCAACTTAATAGAAAAAAAGATTTATGAAACCACTTCGAAATCCTGATCTGAAACAAGTGATTCGTGATCCACGCTCTGAAGTCTCGATCTGAATCAAATGATTTGCAAAACCCGCTCCGAAGTTCCAAAGTTCCAATCTGAATCAAGTGATAAACCCGCTCTAAAGTTCCAATATGAATCAAATAATTTGCAAACCGGTACTGAAGTCTCGATCTGAATCAAGTGATTCACAAACTTGCTCCAAAGTTCCAATATGAATCAAATGATTCACAAACCTGCACTGAAGTTTCGATCTGAATCAAATGATTCACAAAACCTGCTCCGAAGTTCCGATCTGAATCAAGTGATTCGCAAACTCACTCCAAAGTTCCAATGTGAATCAAATGATTCGTAAACCTGCACTGAAGTCTCGATCAAGTGATTTGCGAACCCGCTCTGAAGTTTCGATATGAATCAAATGATTCACGATCCATGCTCTGAAGTTCCAGTCTAAATCAAATGATTAGTAATATGAGATCTGAAGTCCCAGCTAAATCAAATGATTTGCGATATGCAAATCAATCAAGTGAATCACTGAATCAAGTGATTTGCAAACTCGCTCCAAAGTTCCAATATGAATCAAATTATTCGCAAACCTGCACTGAAGTCTCGATCTAAATCAAGTGATTTGCGAACCCGCTCTGAAGTTTCGATATGAATCAAATGATTCACGATCCACGCTCTGAAGTTCCAGTCTAAATCAAATGAATAGCAATATGTGATCTGAAGTCTTGATCTGAATCAAATGATTTGCGATATGCGATCCGATTGGAGCGCTTCGAACGCGAATCATTTTGCAACGCGATGGTTTAAATGATTTGGAGTTTTGAAAAACTCAGTTTCACCCATTATGTGCTTTTTTAAATCGTTAAAGGAATGTCAAAATTAAAAAATAATTGGGTTTTTAATTTTAATTTTATCTGTTTTTTTTTTTTTTTGCTAGTGAATCGCTTGAAAAGAATGATCGAAGTCACAAGTTTGAATCAACTGTTCCTCTTTTCGCATCTTCAGCCATGTTTATACGACATTGTCAGTACTACTACTGGCTTAGCTCACTAGTTTTGTTTTTTTCATTTTTTTACTAGTTTTATTAACTAAAATAAGTGAAAAAAGTATTTTGTTGCGTGAATTTTGTGTGAAACGATATTACAGATTTTTGACTTTTTAAGTACCACTTCAGGAATATTGCCGTTTTCAAGGGTTTTCCAGGCCTAACATTTAAAGCACCTTGTACGAACCCTGTTTTTTATTCTGTGGTGAAAACAAAAAAATAGAATTGTGAGAAAAAAGTCAGAGTTCTTAGATAAAAATTTGCAATTACTTTTTCTTTTTTTTGTGTTTTTTTTTTCTCAAAAACAGGCTTTCGTACCATAATAGCTTTTGAAAACAAGAACATGAGAACAGTCTATAAAAGAACATAAAAGAAATGATTACAATAAGATTTCATATTGGTTAGTCAGGACATCAGCCCAATATATTGTTCATCATTTTAAGTGCATACGAGTTATACATAACCAGATCAATACACACGCTACATACATTACAATGCAAAACATTTTTTGCATAGAAGATAGGCAGAAAAATATTCTATTGAAGATGTTGGCTGCTTTGAATTTGCAATAAATAGTGTATTTTTAGTTTATCCATATCACATATATGAGTAGCGTGCTGTATAACTAAAAACAGTGGAAAAAAAAGTGGCCTACGTCAACTTTATAAAAGCATTCCGGCCAATAAGCTGTCTACATCATTCTTTGATTTTCCTCTTATGTACATACAGTGGATGCTTGCTAAAATTACATACATCATTTCATTTAATGATGATGATGATTGCTTTAAACATTCTCTTCCTTATAATTCCAGCCAAGTAGCATATATTCACTCACTTTTCTCATCAAACGTGCATTTTTCAACAATGCAAGAAAAATGACTGACCTCAAGGCCTCTGGAAAAAAAAATAACAAGGTCTCAGAAAGAATTCTGGGATGTCAAACTCATAAAGACTTGCGCTAAACTGACTCATAGTAATAAACGAGATCTTTAGACTACCTGCTGCCAGCATCTGGTTTTGTACTACATGCACATTGTGTGAGTGTGTATGTGTGTGTTCTTCTGGTAATAAAATGAGTGTCAGCCTGGGATGGCACAGTGTTAGGGTGGGGAGGAGACTAAGAAGTGCAAAGACTGTCCAGCTGTTCAGGGTTTAAGTACTTCACCACTTCCTTGATCCCGTCTTCACAGCTCCTAATCTTACTCAAGTCTTTCTGCTTGTCCTCTTCTTCTTTGAACTTCCTCCAAGTGTCTGTGCAAACAAAAAAAGGAAAGGACAATTCAAACTGGGAAAAATTAAGTTGCATACAGATGTTTCAGAGCAAAGGCCTGATTCGTAGCGAAGCAACGGCGTAAATGCATTAGGCTTTTTTGTGTTCACACTGAAAGTTGCATCTGAATTGTATGGAAGATTGTTTCTGCCATGTGATTAAAAAAATCTACTTTTTCACAATTCTGAACTTTTATCTCACAATTCTGAGAAAATTGCGAGATATAAACAGCTGGAACAGTTGAGTCACAATTACTACTATTTTGTAACAGAAAAAAATAACTCAGAAATTCATGGAAAAAAATATGTCAGAATTCTGAGTTTATACCTCACAATTCTGCCTTTTTTCTCACAATCTTTGCAGAAAATGTCAGAATTTGGAGATATAAAACAGTTGCAATTATCTTTTTTATTTATTTTCCTGGGTCGGAAACGGGCTTCCATAGCATATACATATAATTGATTTCTATGAATACTGTAATATATGCAACAAAAACAATTCGTATTGCTTTAGCATGCAGTGTCAAACAGGCCTAAGTCTGTCTGGCAATTCAGCATTTAAGCTGAAAGACAGCCAGGCACACGAAATGTATTAAGAGTGACTTGCCGAAATAGACAGAAAATTTGTAAAAAGGAAATCAAAAACCTTTCTTTAATTTTCATGTTAGACATGTTCAATTTCCTTTGGTCTCCTTCACCTTCTCATATTTCCTGGCAGCTGTAAATACTCTAAGCTCAAATATTTAGTGTTGTCTCAAAACTCTGTTTTCAGGGCTGTTTAAAACATACTGTAGTTTGACATACGCTACCAGTCAAAAGTTTTTGAACAGTAGGATTTTTTTGTTTTTTAAAGAAGTCTCTTTTGTTCACCAAGCCTGCATTTATTTGATCCAGAGTACAGCAAAAACAGCAAAATTGTACACATTTTTTACTATTTAAAATAACTATTTACATTTTTAAATAACTATTTAAAATAGTTTTCTATATTTTTTTTTAAATGTAATTTATTCATGATTTCAAAGCTGAATTTTTAGCATCATTACTCCAGTCACATGATCCTTCAGAAATCATTCTAATATTCTGATTTGCTGCTCTAAAACATTTATTATTATTATTATTATTATTATTTATTATTATTATGTTGAAAACAGCTGAGTAGATTTTTTCAGGTTTCTTTGATGAATAGAAAGTTCAGCAGAGCAGCATTTATCTTAAAAAAAAATTGTAACATTATAAATGACTTTATCATTCATATTAATTTCTATATATATATATATATATATTTTTTTTTTTATTTCTAAAGGATCATTTGACACTGAAGACTGCAGTAATGATGATTTAACCATGATCACAGGAATAAATTACATTTTAAAATAAAACAGTTATATTAAATAGTAAAAATATTTAAAAAATGTTTTTGCTGTATATAGAAAACTATATACATATATATTTTCTAAAACTAGAAAATATAGAAAACTATTTTAAATAGTTATTTAAAAATTTAAATAGTTATTTTAAATAGTAAAAAATGTGTACAGTTTTGCTGTTTTTGCTGTACTTTGGATCAAATAAATGCAGCCTTGGTAAGCAGAAGAGACTTCTTTAAAAAACATTAAAAATCTTACTGTTCAAAACCTTTGACTGGTAGTGTATTAGGAGAGGAATACATTTACATTTTACTCACCAAACAACGTGTTCAAATCAACCTTATTTTAACTTTTAACTTTTAAATACACAGGCAAATGTTTAAATGTAAAGTAATGTGTATAATATTACTTTACGTCTCATAAAACAATAACTCCAAAATAATGCAAAACTAATTAGTTGAAGTTAAAAGAATTAAACATACCCTCATCTAATGTGGTCAGCAAAATGTAATTTTCTGGATGCTCTATGAGATCTTTCTTCTGAACGTCACCTGTCTCCATCAGATGCAAAACACCTGCAAAGATTAGATAGTTTTGAGATCTATTAATCTTTGTTCATATTAGTTAATACAAATACCACTGTTCATTGTTAGTTCATGTTAGAATTTAATAATATTAACAGATGCTTTTGATTTTAATAATCTTGTAAGAAATGTTGAAATGAACATTTACTAAGATTAATAAATGCTTCAGAAGTATTTTTCATTATTACATGTTAATTCATGTAGTTAACTAATGTTAACAAAAAGCAACAAAAAACATTCCAGTGCAATACAGCAATAATAGACAAGCTTATCTTGCAGCTGAGAATTGGCAAAGATTTATAAAATTGCCTATCTAGGTCAGTGACTAAGAATTTGGATGAAATCTGGTAAAGTGACTTTTTTTCTTTTCCTTTGTTTTCAGCCTAAACAATAGGTTGTTCCAGAACTAATAGAAATGATGTGTTTAATACTATACAGTTGAGGTTGAAGTTTACATCCCCCTTTCAGAATCTGCAAAATGTTAATTATTTTACCAAAACAGGGATCATACAAAATGCATGTTATTGTTTATTTAGTACTGACCTGAATAAGACATTTCACATAAAAGATATTTACTATAGTCCAGAAGAGAAAATAATAGCTAAATTTATTTTAATTCCACAGCTGTGTTTTTTTGTTTAGTGATAGTTGACCGTGAGTCCCTTGTTCGTCCTGAACAATTTGTCAGAAAAATCCTTCAGGTCCCACAAATTCTTTGGTTTTCCAGCATTTCCAGCAATGACTGTATGATTTTGAGATCCATCTTTTCACACTGAGGACAACCGAGGGACTCATATGCAACTATTACAGAAGGTTCAAACGCTCAATGACGGGAAACAAACATGCATTAAGAGTTGGGGGTGAAAACTTTTTGAATTTGAAGATCAGGGTAAATTTAACTTTGTCTTCTGGGAAACATGTAAGTATCATCTGTAGCCTCTGAAGGGCAGTACTAAATAAAAAAAAATATTATATTTAGGCAAAATAAGAAAAATGTACACATCTCCATACTGTTCAAAAGTTTTCACCCTCCGACTTTTAATGCATCGTTTCTCCTTCTGAAGCATCAGTGAGTGTTTAAACCTTATGTGATAGTTGCATATGAGTCCCTCAGTTGTCCTCAGTGTGAAAAGATGGATCTCAAAATCATACAGTCATTGTGGGAAAGGGTTCAAATACACAAAAGTGCTGAAAAACCAAAGAATTTGTGGGACCTAAACAATTTTTCTAAAGAACGGCAGGCAGTTTAACTGTTCAGGACAAACAAGGGACTCATAAACAACTATCACTAAACAAAAAACAGCTGTGGATCATTCAGGTAACAACACAGTATTAAGACTCAAGTGTATGTAAACTTTTGAACATGGTCTTTTTATAAATTCAACTACTATTTTCTCTTGTTGACTATATGTAAACATCTTTTATATGAAATATTAAAATCAGTACTAAATAAACAATAACATGCAATTTGCATGATCCCTCTTATTTTGGTAAAATAATTTACATTTTGCAGATTCTGAATAGGGGACGTAAACTTTTGACCACTGTATGTCTGGACCGGGGGAAAAAGTAACATACTTGTTTATATTTCTATCTTGTTTAATTCACCTTCAACAGTTTTCCACACTTGCACTTCTACTTCCGTGGCTCCTTGTCTCTCGATGGCAATCATCCGTACTTTATCTTCTGACTGAGCAGCTGATGGGGGTTCAACTTTATACACCAGGAGACTGTTATTGTCTTGAGCAAGGTAGCACTCTGTCCTGTTGTTCTCTGCTTTGAGCTCTGGAAATGTTAAAAGACACACTGATAAACCATGAAGTTTCAGTCACTGAAAATATATCACTGATATGCCTACCTGGACAAATCTTACAGCATTTCCCTTCTATCTTTATGGGATGTTGGCACAGATACTGGTTGGGACACGTGATGCGCTTGCATTCTTGAAAGCCGTCCCTGCAGGTGCACAGGATGCACTCCAAGACCTTCCCCAACACCGGGTGCCACACGTCGCCATGAGAATAGGTCTTGCCACTGTACACACAAGCTTAGACAAAGTCAGAAACCCTACATTACTTTGAGAGGATATGACTTCATTGGATTTTGACAAACAGTTCTTGATATTCGGAATCAGTGGTGCATTAGTTTACCTCTCTGATGTTTGCGCTGTAAAAGGATTTTAACAGTAGTTTCGGCAGCTCCTTTGAGGTGTAGCGTCTGTAGGTTGAGGCCTCTGGGAGTCCCCCGCAGTGTTGATGGCGTGGCCCTAACTGAGCGACCCCTGACCTGTTCCGCAGCACACTGATCCACAGAATGCCTCTTGTGTTTCAGGACACATAAAAACAAATGTTGTAACTCTGGACTAATACAGAGAAACATGAAAACAATAAAACACATTTTAAAGGAATAGTTCACCCAAAAATAAAAAACTTTTTAAGTCATGAATTACTCACCCTCATGCCGTTCCAAACCCATAAGACCTTTGTTTGTCTTCGGAAATTGTTGAATAAAGTTGTTATTTTTGTTTTCTTCGCACACAAGAAGTATTCTTGTAGCTTCATAACATTACGGTTGAATCACTGATATCACATGGACTATTTTAACAATGTCCTTACTACCTTTTTGGGCTTTGAATGTAGTAGTTGTGTTGCTGTCTATGCAAGGGATTTCGTCAAAAATAACTTCATTTGCGTTCCGAAGATGAATGAAGGTCTTACGGGTTTGGAACGACACAAGTGTGAGTAATTAATGACAGAATTCAGAACTATCCCTTTAAACCTGACATACTAAATACATACACAAAAAATAAATAAATAAATTTTAATCATATATACATTAGGCTTTTATGGCTCATATAGTATGCTATGGTAGAATATGAAGCTTATGTTCAAGAAGAAAAAAACACATCTATTTTATCCTGAGGCCTAAATAAGCTAAAAATGAAATTCTGAAACATTAGCAAACTACTTAAAAATGCTTAGAAATATCAGTTTTCACTTTATATTTCCCAATAATATGTCTTATTAAGGATATTCAAAGCTTAGTTTTATGATCAAAGCTCTGTAGTTTTTATGGGAGGCAAAACATAATGCAATGCAATACAAAAATGATTGAGAGATTGTACAAATAAACATTCTTCAAAAGCCTGATGTATCATATTCTATACTCACATTTTAAGAATGGTTTATGGCTGATCAAGTAAAGTTGCTACAATCCAGTAAGTGTTTGTCATGAAATATTACTAACACTATAAAATTGTACAATATTTTTAGCTCTACGTTATAATAATTCCTAGAACTTTTACAGAAATAGACATATGCCACAACCTGAAGGGGTTTTTAGAATTACACTAAAAGCTATAAAACCCTATAAACTATCAGTCAGATCACAGAAAGCATGTAGTAGACTGTGTAATACAGGGCAGGTTTTGATCATATTGATAATTTAGAGATATTTAATTCTGGGTTAAAGAGTACAGTGAGTCCCCTGAAAAAGAAAATACATACAACTCCTCTGTTCAGTTGCTGTCCTCCGTCTTCAAATGATGCAGAATTTATATCAATTGCACTCTCTGTTTATTCAAAAAAGACAGTGTTATTTAATCACCACAATCAGGGTGGAATTAAAACATGAATACACCTTCTTCTAACATCCAGTTTCAGCCTGTATGTACATGTATATTCATATATATTCTCACCTTTGCACACTAAGCAGCAAGTATCTGGAACTGACAATGGTGATGAGCATGTAATGGGCTGACAGGTTTTCAGTGCACAGAATATATTTCCATTCTTTAATGGAAAAGAAAAACAAAAAGGGAAAAAAAGAACGTTAAGAATCAAAAACTGACAAAATGATCAAAATCAGCATCTTAACATCAGTGCCTAAAAACATGGGGGAAAGCAAAGATAATTTACTCTTTTATATTGATATCAAATCAGGCCAGTAAACTGTCTTTCAAAACACTTTATTATGGCGGATTTTTAAAACTGTTCGAGGTTACATTTCCATGTTTAGTTATGTATTATGGTGATTAAAAAAATACCTACAGAGCAAGTACACATGACGCACTGGTTCGATTGACGGGATGGGAAAAGCTCATGATTAGCAAATGTTTCTCCTGTTTGGTAAGTGCTTCCATTATACCTACAGGTTTTAATGGGTGCCCGCAGACCAGCAGGAGTTCTGTGCTCATCTGTGATTATGAGAATAGACATGAAAAACAAGAATGTATTAAAATCATGCATATCAATTCACATAAACAATGGAACCTGGAAAACTGCAATGTTTTACCTGCACATCGAGGGCAACACTGCTGTGAGTTAGTCACTGGATTTTCACATCGCAGAACAGGACATTTAATGCTGTTGCATTTCACATGACCAGACTATATGTACATCCACATAAAAGTAGACAGAAACATTGACATATTATGCATAGCATGCGGATCTGACATGTGCATGCACCTACATGCTTGCATAGGAAAACTGCAACATTAAAACTTGGGAATTCATGAATAATCAACTGTATCTTGTACGCAAAGTTGGATACGTACTTCTGTGCAAGTACAGCGCATGCAGAACATGAATCCGAAAGGCTCCAAATAGGGATGCCAGCTATCTCCTGGCCTGTACGTCTTCTCTTTAAATGTGCAGAAAACACCTGACACTGCATGCAACACAAACATACATTCATTTGATTTTTAAAAATATCATCAATTATAAATGTTAAATGTTCTAGATATAAAACAAGGTTTACAGTTTATTTAGACATTTCTCAAGGTCATGATACCAAAATGTTGTTTACTACAAAAAAGAGGGTCTCTTATTGATAAACCTGACAAATAAGACCTCAAAAAAATCCTCATATTAACAGTTTTTATATATTGAATTTTGAGGAAAAGATTATTTATATGATTATAACTTTTGACTTTATAACATTAAAACTTTTTGATAAAATGTTATGTTTACTTAATCCTACAAATATAGTGAGGGAGACTAATTACAACATTATTAGCAAATATGGATAAAAAGGCATTCTTACAGAGAAAAAAGACGAAAAATAAATGAAATACTCTTACTGGATTTTGTTTTTGTCTTAATGAAATGAACTATAATAATAATATCGTTTGCACATATTAATGAAGGACTCAAAAGACCAAAGTTTTTTTCACGAAATGACACAAACACTGAAAGCGCTGTTATAAATGAACTTCTATTATATAACTTCATCACGCGGCATTTTCAATACAGTCGTTGGCAGAATGATGCATCGAAGTGTGATGTCCATTTACCAATAAAATATTATTTGATGGAGTCACTTACTTTTTCCTGGTCGTATTGTCTCAGTTTGACCCTGAACGAAGCATCGCATTGTCACCAAAATGAAAAGATGTTTCAAGTAGGTCATTCTTTTCTTCATATTCCAGGAAACTGTGGACATGCAGGATTTGTCTTCTCTAACCTCTCCGCACTTTATAACTACGACGGTCTGTGGGAGTTTCTGTAGCGCTTCTAGGTTTTTATCTAAAGCGCCTCCTACAGGAAAACCAACTTGCTCGTTGTGTTGTACAAACATTATTTTAGAAACATTACACCAAAACAAAAAAAAAAAAAAAAGAAGAAGAAGAAGAATCAGATAATAAAAAATGCGAACTGCTTCAAGCGCATATCAAATCTGATATTATTCTGATATATGTTTAGTAAAATATTTTATATAATATATAATAAAAAGATTTGTAATATTGACAGTAATCAATATTTATTGAGTTCCTGCTCAGTTTTTAAAAAAACGTGAACTGCTGCACAGTATCAGTATATGGATTTAAGCACGTTATTGCATATATGTAAATAATGTAATAAATAATAAAAGCTTTTATGTATAAAAAATGATTACGTAAAAAATGTAATTATTTTTTCAAGCAGCTTACACATTACTATAGTTAGCCATGTTGTAATTATATATGTTGCAAATATATATATATATATATATATATATATATATATATATATAATTGCAATTTGCAATTATATTCAAAAATTATATATATATATATATATATATATATATATTATATATATAATAATTTTTGAATATAATTTATATTATAAAAAATATACATATTTCTCTTAAATGTATACATTACTTTGTGCGTATTTACATATATGTATATATATATATGTAGTGTACATAATCTACATAATAATTACACACAGTACACACACATATATTAGGCAAAGTCAGTCTTTTATTTTGTATGCAATTTTTTTCAAAAAAAAAAAACTATATATAAAATATATATATATAAAATAAATAGATAGATAGATAGATAGATAGATAGATATTTACAAATTATATATATATCATTTGTAAAAGAGTTCTTCCCCCTTTTTCACATTTCAAAACTATTCATAATGCTAAAATATTTCAGGTAATAAATGTATATTTTTATTTTATTTATTTATTTTTTTGATAGTTTTATGTTTTTTCTTTCCAAAGCTAACCAAAAAACATCATATATTTAATTGTCAAAACACTCAAAAGTTGACCTAACAGCCTAACTGCTGTCATATAAAAAAATTATAAAATGATTTTGAAAAAGAATTTTGTATGCAAGTAAGTAAATATATAAATAGTTACCAAATTTTGATATGAAAAAGACTTTGAGGCAATACTTCAGGGAATATACTGTTCAGCAATGAAACGAAGATCACACAAATTGTTGCCATCTTGTCAATATCTTAATAGTGTTTTATTGTAAACTAAAACCAACTCATTTATAAAAAAAAAAAAAAACAGAAAGTAAAGCACCTGTTAGTTAAAATTACACATCATCTTAGTCTCAATCTCTGCTGCCTCTTCCACTCTTTTCAGATGGGCCGCCCTGTACTTCCTTTTCATGTCCTTCAGTAGCATCAGTGCTTCCTCGTATTCTCTCTTACAAATACCATTCCCTCCATCAAGTACATTACCTGGACAGAGAAGTGCATTTAATATCATTCTGTGAACATTGATGCGTTTAATATCTATTCATATAAGTTTGAATGGTAGTTTGGAGGTTTTCCTAGATGGCATTTCCACAATCAGTCCATTGAAGTTCATGCATGCAGCGCAGTCCAACACACTAGCAATCTGTTAAGTGTTGAAATAATAGAGGAACAGCTGCAGAGCCAAATAGAGCATTTCAAAGTAAACAGTGCTGAACAATCACTATAACATCTCTGCAGTGTGCTTGTTAGTTGACCTGTAAAACATGCTAGTTTGTGATGAAATTTATTTGCTGCTCATTTGGAAAATATTTCCTGCTGGAATAGCATCACTAGGCTTGACTTGCTTAATTACACTGGATTCCATCTCAGTTTTGTCATTTTAATAAATAAGTGATTAGGGATATTTTAAAGCCTGCTGTAAAATGACATAGGAAGTATCTGTTACCTAGGGGAACTTTGCTTATTGTTTTCGCCTCCTTTATTTGGGCGAGAAGTTCCTCGACTTTTTCTCCCTTCGACTTCTTTGGTCCCAAAGGTGGCAGATTTTTAATCTGTGAAAAGAATGTTTCTGTCAGATGCTGGGTTTACGTGCTAAATGCATTGATGAATGACCTCTGACCTTTTTCTCTTTTGCGTAGTACGGCTTCTGAGGAAGGTCCAGATTTGCTTTAGAATCTCTATACACAAGCAGGTTCTTGAGCATGTGCTCCAAAACTTTAACGGCTTGTTGAATTCCTGTGTCGAGAGAAATCAATGACACCATGAACAAACAAACAGCACTGATTCAAACAAAGCAACAGAGACATTCAGACAAATCTGTTCAGACAAATTCCTACCAGAAAACTCAGGCATTTCTGGCTCAGTTGTGTCATCAAGTAAGATTTCATAACCAATCAGTTTATCTAGACATGCTTTGCTGCCTTTTTCCAGTTCGGCTTCCTTTGCATCATCTAGATCTTCTTGGTGTTCAGATTCATTTAAGGCACTAACCTGGAAAATTAAATATAACAATACATTTTCTGACATACGCTACCAGTCAAAAGTTTTTGAACAGTAAGATTTTTTAAATTGTTTTTTGAAGAAGTCTTTTCTGCTTACCAAGCTTGCATTTATTTAATCCAGAGTGCAGCAAAAACAGTAAAATGTGTAATTTTTTACTATTTAAAATAACAGTTTTTCTATTGAATATATTTCAAATCGTAATGTATTCCTGTGATCAAAGTTAAATTTTCAGCATCATTACTCCAGTCTTCAGTGTCACATGAACCTTCAGAAATCATTCTAATATGCTGATTTGTTGTTCAAGAAACATTTTATTATTATTATTATTATTTATTATCAGCAATATTTCAGACAGTTGAGTACAATTTTTTTTCAGGATTTATAATGTTACAAAATATTTCTATTTCAGATAAATGCTGTTCTTTTGAACTTTCTATTCATCAAAGAAACCTGAAAAAAATCTATTCAGCTGTTTTCAACATCACAATAATAATAAATGTTTTGGGAGCAGCAAATCAGAATATTATAATGATTTCTGAAGGATCATGTGACTGGAGTAATGATGCTAAAAATTATGCTTTGAAATCTCAGGAATAAATAACATTTTAAAATATACACTGCCCTCCAAAAGTTTGGAAATGCCCTAGAAAAGTGGGGTTTTGGACAATATTGGCATGAATCCTTTTTAATTTGTGATAATTTTGCACTGATAAGGGACAACACGAAACAACTACGAAAACCTATTTTATTACATAAACAGTTTATACATAGAAAAAACTTACATTTTCGATTCATCAAAATATCCACCATTAGCAGCTGTTACAGCTCTGCATAATCTGGGCCTAAATTCATTGTATTCTAAACTTAATTGGCAATCAATTGTTGAAGCTATTAAAGTGTGCTGACCCAAAAATCTTTTAAAAACCTGAGGCAAGTTTAATCCAGTAACCAGGCATCACAGCTGGCAAACGGGCATGTCTGACTTTGACATGTATATATTGCCATTATGTAATCAAAATGAAAATTATTATTGCTGGTCTTCAATGATAATGTCAACTTACTTTAATGTATTTGCACCAAAAAATGATAAGGATTTACGCTGATATCATCCAAAACCACACTTTGCCAGGGGTGTTTCCAAACTTTTGGAGGGCAGCGTATTCAAATAGAAAACAGATATTTTAAATAGTACATTTTTTTCAAAATTGTACTGTTTTGCTGTACTTTGGATCAAATAAAATCAGGTGAGCAGAAGAGACTTCTTTAAAAAACATTAAAAATCTTACAGTTCAAAAACTTTTGACTGGTAGCGCACAAATCATACAAGTCTTGATATGTAGACTTCTATTTTCTAGGTGCAAAAAAAATTACCTCTGTCACAAAGAACGGCTCTGCATTTTGATTCGTTTCAAAGAATATGTCTGCACTTGTCAAGTCAAAATTCTCCTGGCCTGTGGCAATGTCTTCCTCATCATCAATGCTTGTTTGAGACGAAAAGCCAAATACATGTGTTAACCCATACTCTGAGGGTAGAGGATTATCTTGTCCAGTACATTCCTTGGAGCAGAGCATTTCTGTAGTATGTTGATTTGCTGTGATTGAATAAAAACTTGGTACGTTTGGAAGCGTTTTCACCTGCAAATACATGTAAAACCTGTAAATTACATCTGAAAGGATTTACTTTAAATATATTAAGTGCTAAATACAAACTTGTGCATTTGTAACACCTTTCTTTTAGGATTCACAGGGAGTGTAATATGTCGCTTAATGAGATTTGTTGTTCTTTTGCGTGTTATCTTAATACCCAGCTTGTCTTGCAGAAAACAGGTCAGCATTGGTGGATCACCTGTATTGAGAAACAAAAAAATTCTTTTTTTTTTAGATTTAGTTGATTTGATTCACTAACAATGAGCCTGCTTGAGGATGTGTGAGCTTACCACTTCTCTGTGTTGTCAAGGGGTTTGAGTGAATAACAAGCTCATTGAGCTTTGGAAACAGTGCCACAGGCAACAATGCCTCTTCCTCAGCTATCTAGAGGAATGAAGTAGCAAACAGCTCTGCTGTCAATGACTTCATTCGGCTGTCTATGTTTGTAGCAAATCAAATGCTTTTTAACCACCAGCGGGCAATACACAGACCTCATTGTTGGCCAAATTCAAATGACGAAGTTCTGGAAAAGGTAGACCGAGAGCGCATCCATCCTCTTTTCTCTGATGACAGTATCGTGAGGCACCAGAATGCATTTCGAGAGATGCTTTGTCCTCCTATTTGAAATGCAAGTTAGATTGTGAAATGCTGAAGATCTCTAAACAATTGAAAAAATAAAAATTGATATGATTTATGTAAACTGGAGAATAACATATAAAAGAGCAGATCCTACTTTCAGTGTTTTTTCTGATTTTTGCTGGCTCATTGTGATTTCAGAGTCTATCTGGCAGAGAAAGTAAATAAATGAACATATAAACAATTTGTTTTCCAATCTAAAATTGTTCTTGATTTTAAAATTAAATATACTAACACTTTATCCTCTTGTCGTTCACTGTGTCCACATGCTGTCCGACACCATCCGTTTGGCCATCTTTTAATGTTGCCATCTGTTCTAAGAATGGGACTCCTGAGATGTGATTTCCTTGTAAATTGAGATGACGAAGTCTAAATGCACAATAAAGTTCAAAATAAATAAATAAGTAAATACGCTAATAAATAAATACATCAAACAGTGTCTTAAAAATAAAATTTCAAATGTGAGCCTGCATTGCCATTTGCATTTTCCTCATTTATTAGTTTATAATTTAAAACTTCAAATATCTAAAAAGAAAACAGGGCCATCTAATCCCTAAACAATAATGTTTACAAAACTGCAAATGTTCTTAGGCTACAGCACCTTGTTTAAAATTCTAAAAGAACATTTTGTGGCTGTGCCTCAAGAGGGCAGTCTCTACCAATAAGAACAAAAACTGAACCATAACTCATTACTCATAACTGATTGTAATGACTGCACATGTTGTGCAGACAATTAGGATTATTGAAACATCTTTTATTCTTAGATTTTTAAGATGACCTTCATGACTGTTTAACAATGAAATATGCAGCACTGCTCTTGGATTAAAAAAGTATCAAATGTGCTATGGCTTGAATTCTCAAGTTGATTTTGTGCTAAATAATATTGCTATTTTGGCAAATTATCATACAAGAATGTAACTTATTAAATAAAACTAAAATTTACATACACACATAAGATGTTTAGGAAAAAGATTTCATTTAAGCATCTGCACGCCACATGTAATGCAGGTAATCTACCTTGTTAAGTATGACTTTTATGTTATATGACTGAAATTATTTTAAACATTCCACAAATGCCAGAGAGAACTATTCCTCTATAAAAAAAAAAAAAAGCTTACTAACCTCTGTAAGTTAGCAAGGCTCATAAACACTCCCGGAGAAGATAATCTGTTGTCATCAAGCATCAAAACCTCCAGAGTTTGAAATAGCGAGGCACCCTGTTCTGTGCTGTTGAAAAATTAAAGATTATATATGACATAAACACTTAAAACTACACAGAACTACACAGAAAACTATGAATATCTTAATAGTCAGTGCTTTTAAAGACTAAGCATAGCATTTCTACCATACACTACCACTCAAAATTCCCTTCTGCTCACTAAGCCTGCATTTATTTCATCCAAAATATTCAATATAAAATATTTTTACTATTTAAAATAACTGTTCTCTATTAGAATATATTTTAAAATGTAATTTATTACATTTAATAGTCTTAGATGAATACAAAGATCCAGAGATCAGCATTTATCTGAAATTGAAATCTTTTGTAACATTATACCCTATACCATTTAAAAGCTTAGAGTCAGTATAATTTTTTTTATACTTTTATTTAGCATGGATGCTGTAAATTGATTAAAAGCGATGATGAAGGCATTTGTTACAAATTATTTCTATTTCAGATAAATGCTGTGCTTCTGAACTTTCTATTCATCAAGGAAACCTGAAAAAATTCTACTCAGCTGATTTCAACATAATAATAATAACAAAAAAAAAAAACAGCTTTGAAATTAAAAATGACATTTGAAAATATATTTAAATTGAAACTATTTTAAATAGTAAAGATATTTCACAACTGTTTTTTGCTGTACTTTGGATCAAATAAATAAAGGCTTGGTGAGCAGAAGAGACTTCTTTAAAAAAACTGTTCAAAAACTATTGGCTGGTAATGTATGCTACCTAGATAAAGTCTCCGAAGGAGCTACTGTAGCAAACATTTACTTTTCTCCAGGGCAGGCACAAGGTCCAGCCATAATGAGTGGAAGCATCTGCAGCTGGTTTCCAGTCAGATGGAGCACCTTCAGATGTGGTAACAGGCCTAGATTTAATATGCTTTCTCCTGTTAAGTTATTGAAGGATAAATCCAACACCTGAAACAAATGAATAACGTCAAGCTTCTTCAATCATCACAATACTCTAAGTGACATCTGTTTCAAGGCTTCAAGAGTGAATATAATCAAGCCCAGTATTGAACCAAACTCACCTCAAGTTTCTGGAAGTCATCAGCATGAATCTCCAAATCATGGAGACTGTTTAGTGACAGCTCCAATTCCCTCAGTGCAGGAAACCTGGCAAAGGGTTCTAGAAATATATAAGAAAATATTCTGTATGCAAACAATTTTTGTCACACTAGAAATGTAAAATGTATAAAATCTTTTATTACCTAAAGTTAAATGGTTATCAGAAGCATATATGTATGCAATGTTATCGAACTGCTCCAAACCCTCAAGGATGACCTGTTTAAAAACAGAAAAATTCTTCTGTGATGTAATGGCGAAACCACTGGCTTAATCTAACAAAGTAATTTTAAACAACATTTAGAGCTTACCGTATGCAAACACTGGCCACTGATGTTAACAGAACAAAGGTCAGAGGGCTTATCCACACAATGCAGCGTAAGCTGAAGTATTGTGGAAGTGTTTGTGTGTATGTTCATAGAGAACATTAAAAGAGAAATTGAACATTAGCATCACATTGTAAACCAATGAATGAATTGCTAGGAGACAAATACTAACGTGAAAGCATTCTTACAAGAAATTGTGCATCTAAAGTGTTGCTAGCACTCTCTGGTCGTCTCTTTTCATGTTTTCCAGACTGTACTTCAAAACGTGATCCTGAAATGTTTTTCCTTTTTGATCTCCTTTCTTGCAAAGAATTTCTGTTTGCTACAAGCCAGTGTCCAGCCCCTTTAAACAATATATATATATATATATATATATATATATATATCACAGTGGATTGTTTAATAATTACAACTTCAGAGTTCTAAGCATGTTTTTCACAATAGTAAGTTGGATTGTTTAAAGAAATTAATACTTCTCTTTAGCAAGGATATGTTAAATTGACCAAGTGACAGTAAAGATATTTACGTTGTTAAAATAATATCTATTTCAAAAGAATGCTGTCCTTTTGAACTTGCTAGAATATTAAAAAATGTTTAATGAGGAAACAAAAATATTAAGTAGCACAACTGTTTTCAACATTGATACTAGTAAGAAATGTTTCTTGATATTAGAAAGAATTTCTGAAGGATCATGTGACTCATCACAGGAGTAGTAATCACCTTCGTTTCTTGGATGAAAAAATGATCTTATTGGGAAACAGTTTGAAGGGTAACTTTGTCCATTGTCCAATTTGTAAATCCCCAGTCCTGTCATTTCTCTCAAGGAGCCGTTACCTCCTAGACAACGTTAAGTTGTGAGCAATTACCACATAAAAATAAATAAAAGACATACCAAACAAACCGTTAACCACAAACGTTAAGATTAAGCACTTTAGTAACTCCAGAAAAGTAACTTACATTAACTTGGAACCACTGAGCCTCTTCTACTATGCAGCCTGTCTCAAATATTTTCACAAACAAGACATGAAGTCTGTCTTACATGGTATCCTAGCAACCGTAGTTAAGCGATATGGGAAATGTAGTAATTTTACCACCTTTACTGACTCTGTTGAGATTTCAACTCAATGAACGCAATTTGAAAATGATCAAATAATTAAAAAATAATAATAATAGAAGTGAATGAAATAAGTTTACACCGTCCTTGTTAGTTCCGAACTACATTTCCCACAATGCACCGAATTAGTTTCCGCTTTCGTTTTGCTCGGCTGTCTGCAGTGGAGGAAGCTAGAGCCGGAGATCCGCATCACACAGTACTGTACATTTAAACGGGTTGCTACTGGCATGTAATATATGGTAGGTGAACAGTTTAGTTTCCCCTTAACATCTTTAATTAAAAGAATATTATTGACGTCGTATCATTTAATTATGTATGTCAAAGTTCCTGTGAATGTATGTACGTACCGTGTGAGATAATGAGATGTTTTTAATGAGATGTATGATTTGTTATATTTTATATTTCTATTTATAATTAAGTAACAGCAAGGCCAGTATTTTCCGAAGACGCCTCAAAGGCAATAAGTGACTAGATGTGTGTACATAAAAACGCCTCAAGTTCAAAGTCTACTGCATTCCATGTCATAATCCTACATATATCTATCAACTTGTTTATCTAGGAATAATTGACAGTATGGCGTCAAAAGGCCACCCAGAAGCCCAGCACGCCCTGCCTGCACGAACAGCATTATTCCAACAGAAGGATGGTAAAACATACAGAATTCCTGCTCTAATCTACATCAGTGATGGTCAGACTTTCCTTGCCTTTGCTGAAGAGCGCAGCACTCCACGTGACAGTGATGCAAAAGTGTTGGTCATGAGGAGAGGATCACTGCAAAATGGGTCCCTTCAAGTAATTGATTTTTTTTCCACATACAAATATGTGACCCAGGACCACAAAACTAGTCATAAGTCTCAGTTTTTCAAAATTGAGCTTTATACATCATCTGAAAGCTTTCCATTGATGTATGGTTTGTTAGGATAGGACACTATTTGGCCGAGATACAACTGTTTCAGTATATGGAATCTGAGGGTGCAAAAAAATCTAAATATTGAGAAAATCGCCTTTAAAGTTGTGCAAATTAAGTTCTTTGCAATGCATATTACTAATCAAAAATTAAGTTTTGATATATTTACAGTAGGAAATTTACAAAATATTTTCATGGAACATAATCTTTACTTAATTTCCTAATGATTTTTGGCATAAAAGAAAAATCTATAATTTTGACCCATACAATGTATTTTTGGCTATTGCTACAAATAAACCCCAGCGACTTAAGACTGGTTTTGTGGTCCAGGGTCACATATATATCTGTAGTTTACAATATACACTACAGTTGAAAAGTTTGGGGTCAGTACTGTTTTTTTTATTTGTATTAATCATGATCTAAAGTGAGAGTAAAGACTTCTTTTTTTTTAAATAATTGTTATTCTTTTGAAGTTTTTATTCATTCTGAAAACAATATATGTGACCCTGGACCACAAAACCAATGATAAATAGCACATGTATATTTGTAGCAATAGCCAACAATACACTGTATGGGTCAAAATTATTGATTTTTCTTTTATGCCAAAAATCATTAGGATATTAAGTAAAGATCATGTTCCAAGAAGATATCTTATACATTTTCTACCGTAATTTTGATTAGTAATATGCATTGCTAAGAACTTAATTTGGACAACTTTAAAGGCAATTTTCTCAATATTTTGATTTTTTTGCACCCTCAGATTCCAGATTTTCAAATAGTTGTATCTCGGCCAAATAGTGTCCTATCCGAACAAACCATATATCAAGAGAAAGTTTATTTATATCCTTTCAAAAATTGACCCTTATGATTCGTTTTGTGGTCCAGGGTCACATATTTTGTTATATTTTTTGAAAAGATATAAATAAGCTTTCTATTGATGTATGGTTTGTTAGGATAGGACAATATTTGGCCGAGATACAACTATTAGAAAATCTGGAATCTGAGGGTGCAAAAAATCTAAATATTGAGAAAATTACAGTAGGAAATTTATAAAATATCTTCTTGGAACATGATCTTTACTTAACATTGTAATGATTTTTGGCATAAAATAAAAATCAATAATTTTGACCCATACAGTGTATTGTTGGCTATTGCTACAAATATACACGTGCTACTTATGACTGGTTTTGTGGTCCTGGGTCACATATTATGGTTTCCATAAAAATATTAAGCAGCACATCTGTGTTTAACACTGATGATAATAGAACGTTTCTTGTGCACCACATCAACATATTAAAGACTAAAGTAATGGCTGCTGAAAATTCAGCTTTGCCATCACAGGAATGAATTGCATTTTAAAATATGTTAAAATAGAAAACCATTATTTTAAATGATAACAAAATTTCACAATATTACTGTTTCCTACTGTATTTTTAATTGAATAATCGCAGCCTGTGTGTGAACATTAACTTAAACTTAATTTTTTAAAATCTGCTGACCACAAACTTTTTAACGATAGTTTGTCATTTTATAATACAACATTTTTACACTATTTAATTAATTTTCATTATTTTCAGTGGTCTCCTGCACAAACACTGTCTTCTGCTTCTTTGCCGGATCATCGCACCATGAATCCTTGTCCAGTCTATGAGAGGAAATCCAAAACTATCTATCTGTTCTTTGTCTGCATATTGGGCAATACCACAGAGTATCACCAGATCGCTACAGGTAGAAACCAAGCACGGCTGTGTTACGTCACTAGTACAGACTATGGCCAGAACTGGAGCAAGTTAACAGATTTAACAAATAGTGTTATTGGAGATGAGATTTTCAACTGGGCTACTTTTGCAGTTGGACCAGGACATGGGATTCAGATGAAAAGTGGAAGACTAATCATTCCAGCGTATGTTTATTACATTCATTATAGGTGTTTTCCCTTTCATTTTCCACTCATAGTCAGGCCTCATGCGTTATCATTCTATAGTGATGACTGTGGTGTCACCTGGCAGATGGGAGGAAAAATCCCAATGAAGTCCTGCGAATGTGAGATGGCTGAGATCATAGACCACGCTGATCAGAGTCATTTGTACTGCAACGCCCGTAGTACATGTGGCCACAGAGTGGAGGCTTTAAGTGAGAGCAGCGGGGCAGCTTTTGATAGCCCTCATGTTGCTCAGAAGCTCGTGGAGCCCCATCGTGGCTGCCAGGGTAGCGTGTTGAGCTTCCCTATGCCCGAGCGATCGGATGAAGAGGAGAAGAGCCCAAATGATTGCTTGACACAGTCTGAAACAAAAACTTGGTTACTCTATTCCCATCCAACTAATAAAAAGAAAAGAAAGGATCTTGGAGTTTACTTGAATAAATCACCCTTGAAAACGTCTGGTTGGGGCCGACCATGGATCATCCATCAGGGTCCCAGTGGATATTCAGATTTGACACAGTGTGAGGAGCGATTTGCCTGCCTCATGGAGTGTGGAGAGAAAAGTGAGATTGAGGAAATAGCCTTTGTGGAATTTAAACTCAGTGATTTAATGTGCACATGAAATTATAAAAGTCCTGTTGGATCTTTTAAAGGAATAGTTCACCTCAAAATGAAAAAGTAAATGCTCATAATTTGCACTTTCTCAGGCCATCTAAGATGTACATTACTTTGTTTTTTTTTATTGGAACAGATCTGAAAATTTACTCACCAATGGATCCTCTGAAGTGTAATGGGTGCCGTCCACATGACTCCAGTCTATCAATTAACATCTTCAGCAAAAAAGCTGTGTTTGTAAAAAACAAATCCTGCATTAAGATGTTTCTTTAAACCATTGATTCAGTCTTTTTGACTGAATCGGAAGGAAAATTAGCACAAAATAAGCACAGTTTACAAGCAAGAACAGTTCTAAATAAACATTTTAATGTTTTAATCAACTCTTTGGATTCTTATTCTGACGGCACCCATTCACTGCAGATGATGCATTGGTGAAAAATGTATGTAATGCTACATTTTATCCAAATCTGTTGCAATGAAGAAACTAACTCATCTACATTTTGAGGGCGAGTTAATTTTCCGCACTATTTTAATTTTAGGGTGAACTGTTCCTTTAACATTTGCCTTGGATTTGCATTTTTCTGCTGGACAAAATATACCTGAGAAAATAGCTGTATTTTGAATTCAGATAAATTTATCTGAAATGTACTCCCAGCATCTCTTGAAATCATAAAACTGTTATGAGATAAAAAATTAAGCAGCTATTGTGATATTTTAAATTATGACTACTGATACTGGCTTAACACGTAATACATGCTTTACCTTGTATTTATGTATTTATTGTAAGAAAATGCCTATTATGTGCTTGTTGACCTTAATAGTATGACTGTATGATGGTCACTACTCATTTGTATGTGTAGTCATTCATATGTCACATTTTACATTGAACTACACTTTTTTATTTTATTTATTTATTTATTTTTATGATTTCACTGTAAAAATGTAAATATTTCAATATTTTAAGGTATTTCTCTATATTCTATCGATTCGGGGTGCAAAAGCCACTGTAGCATGACATTTGTTCATGTACTATCTTCAGCATCTTTTTGTCATTTTATTACAGATTCATTCAAACAGTCTGGTTTAGATCTAACAAATTGTAATGTTTGCATTTAAAGTAGTTCAAGAGAGCTCTAATGATATTGCACTGTTACAGACTGGTCATTAAAATGTATGGTATGATTAAGTTTAGTTAATCGAAATTGACTGATTGTGTTACATGAATATAATCGGTAGCCAATAATACTATAATATATATATGTTATATTATTCTCCATAAGTGTGCCTTTTGATGACAAAGTCATAGTAGACAGAATCAGTGGTGTTTTCATTATTAAACAAGAAGAGTAGGCCTTCTCTCATATATAATTTTTGCATTTTTAATACACATATATATTAGGTTGTAGTGGATATAATATTGTACTAATATAGGCATATATAATATTACAATTATTTTAAGTTGTTTCCCAGCTTGTGCGTAATTGATCATAATTTGAGGATGTGCATTCTAAAAGGACTTGTCCTATTTTTATCATGTGTCTTATATTTTGTTAAGCTTGTCAGTAGGGGGCGATCTTAAATGGTCAGTCCTGAAACCATGACTTTGCAAAGTATACTTATTATTCAAAAACTGGATATTTGTAGAAACAGCATTTTGATAAACACTTCGAGCGCACGGATAGGTGTTTTAAACCGTACAGACATACTTTTCAAAATAGAAAAGCAGCAATTTCGTGGAATGACCTATAAGCTTTAACAACAACAACAAACAGTTGTACCTGGCAACTTGCTGTCACAGCAAAATAAGGTGTGGAGTGTTTTTTTCTGGTAAACGGTCTGTGGTGAAGTAGTCTGTGAATTTTCACTTTTGAAGCAGAAAAAAAAAATACTGTGAGTATGTTGTTCATTCTCTTGGTGTCACGTGGCTATTTATTTCAGGCTGCTAAAGCACGCAATGCACATTTTAACTTAACTTAATGTAACTTAAAACGCTTTCGGATGCAGCTACAGCTAGTCTCTTTAGTTTAAACAACGCGTACAGCTCGAGTTTTGCTAAAAGTTAACAAGGCGGCAGACATCGAACCGTCACTTTAGCTTTCATGTTATCTTGTATCTGTTGTGCATATGCTTCGTGTTATGGTTTGTATTATAGCTATGCTTGTAATTTGACAATGAGGGTTTAAACTTGTAATTTAATCATTTGAGTAAGGGAGGGAAATACACACTCTCAAACGCCAACAAACGCACACATTGCACAATTCGGTTTCCCTGTGGATGCGAAAGTATAACCCAAATAAGGAAGGTATAGCAAAAATAATCGTACAGATTAAGTTACACTTTTATAAGTAACGTATAACCAACACTTAACTTGTATTGCTTAATCTTGCTAATATAAATCTGCTTAATATTTTTTTTAGGATTTAACTTTAACAATGGACAAAACACAAGGAAGCAAATCAAGACCCTTTCCAGTAACAACGTTGTTCAAACAGGAGCGTAAGGAATCTGAAAGAGTGCAGGTGACGTACAGAATTCCAGCTCTTCTCTATATCAGTGAGAACCAAACATTCCTGGCCTTTGCTGAAAAGCGGAAAACCGCTGATGACACTGATGCAGATGTCCTTGTGATGAGAAAAGGAATATGGAAGGATGACGGAGTTGAGGTGAGTCTTAAAACATTAATATTTAGTCAGTATTGGACATTGTTAGACAGTTCTCTGAAACGTTAGTTTTAAAAGAATAGTTCACCCAAAATTAAAATTCGCTCAGGACATCTGAGATGTAGATTGTTTCTTTATCAGAACAGATTTGGAGACATTTAACATTACATCACTTGGCCGATAGCCTTGTGGACAGCGAGCCGACATACAGCGCCGTTGCGCTCCAGGCATCCTGTGTTCGAATTCTGACTTGAGGACTTTTGCCAATCCCGCCCTCATCTCTCTCTCCCACTTCGCTTCCTGTCACTTCTAAACTGTCCTGTCATAATAAAGGCAAAATGCCAAAAAATAAATCTTTAATCACTTGCTCCTCAGTGAATCCTTTGCAGTGAATGGGTGCCGTCAGATTGTGAGTCCAAATAGCTGATAAAAACATCACAATAATACCCACAAGTGATCCACATGTCATGTAAAGTGAAAAGCTGTGTGTTTGTAAGAAACAAATCCATCCCACAGACATATTTGTTTAAAACTAATTTGGACCGTTTTCACTTGTAAACTCTTGTTTTCACTGGTGAAAGCAATATTATGGATAGATATTTTTCTTTTCACTACACAAGACATTAATTGATAGACAGGAGTCATGTTGATTGCTTGTAGTTTACTGTTTTGTTTTTATCTGCTGTTTGAACTCTCATTCTGACAGCACCCATTCACTGCAGGGGATTTATTGGTAAGCAAGTGATGTAATAACAAACTCATTTACATCTTGCAAATTTTCATTTTTAATATTAAGCCTTTTTTCTTTTTTTCAGTGGGATAGTCAAGAGTTGCTCTCTTCGGCTTGTCAAGCAAACCGTCGCTGTATGAATCCATGTCCGGTCTTTGAGAGAGAATCCAAGACCCTATTTCTGTTTTTCATTACTGTTCCTGTTGGGGTCTCTGAACACAAACAAATACACAAGAATAAGAATCAGGCACGACTTTGTTACATAACTAGTAAGGACACTGGCAAAACCTGGAGTGCTGTTACAGACCTGACAGCAGATGTAATCGGTGAGCAGGAGAAGGACTGGGCCACCTTTGCTGTTGGACCAGGACATGGTGTTCAACTGAAGAGCGGAAGACTTATTATCCCAGCATATGTGTATCCTTGCCGCTCACACAACTGTAAAGCCACATCGTGTGCATTCGCATTGTACAGTGATGATAAAGGAAGTACTTGGCGTTTAGGAAAACGTATGGATGGTGAGTCTAATGAGTGTCAGATGGCTGAGATCATTGATGACAAAGGTACCAGTAAGCTTTACTGTAATGCTCGAAGTATATCAGGCCACAGAGTCGAGGCTCTAAGTGAGTGTAATGGAGAATCATTTGACAAGCCTTCATCTGCATGTAAGCTGACAGAAACCGGACGTGGCTGCCAAGGAAGTGTGTTGAGTTTTGCCCCTAATCAAGCAACTGAAAAAACATGGCTACTGTATTGCCATCCAACAAATCCAAGCAAGAGAGCATGCCTTGGCGTCTACCTGAATAAATCCCCGTGGGATGCTTCTAGATGGGAGGATCGTAAATTGATCATCTACGATGGTCCAAGTGGATACTCGGATCTGGCCCACTGTGGAGATGGAAAACACTTCGCCTGTCTCATGGAATGTGGAGAGATTAGTGAGGTCGAAGGGATAGCCTTTGTCCTTTTTAAACTCAGTGATGTCATTTAGGCCAAGGGTGTTGAATGAGACAGCAAAAGTCAGCATTTTCTTTTAGTAATGCTTTAGTAATAATGGCCAAGTACTCACATAATTGTCATTAATTATCATTAACTATCATTAATTACTCACCTTTATGTCATTTCAAACCTATGAGACCTATGAGTTCATCTTCAGAACACAAATTAAGATTTTTTTTATAAAATTTGAGAGCTTTCTGACCCTGCATATACAAGCAACGCGACTGACACGTTCAAGGTCTAGAGAGGTAGTAAGAACATCATTAAAATAGTCCATATGATGTCAGTGGATCAACCATAATTTTATGAAGCTACAAGAATAATTTTTGTGTGCAAAGAAAACTAAAATAATGACGTTATTCAACCATCTTTATTCAACGCTGGCTCCTGCATTAGCAGAACCACACATGCGTCGCACAAAATTATTCTTGTAGCTTGCTAAAAATAAAGGTTGAACCACAGATGTCAGATGGACTATTTTAACAATGTCCTTACTACCTTTCTGAGTCTTAAATGTGTCAGTTGTGTTGCTGTCTATGCAGGGTTAGAAAGCTCTTGAATTTCATCAAAATATCTGCATTTGTGTTCCAAAGATGAACAAAGGTCTTAGGGGTTCGGAATGTTATTAATGACAGAATGTCAATTTTTGTATGAACTATCGCTTTAAATCATTAAAATATGAAGATTATAAACACTGCCGTTCAGAGATTCTGCCTTTTTTTTTTTTTTTAAATCAATGCTTTTATTGTGATATGTGATATATATATAAATATGAGACTAAATACATACAGGGATATTTTTTGCACCAATATCTTGAATATTAGGGCATAGGGCATAACTGCATTTGTGTTGTGCTGTTTTGTGCTGTTAATTCTGTTACATGTATGCTTTGTTTCTGTCTTTGTTTTTCCTGACCTAGTTTTCCTTAGTATTGCTGACCTAGTTGTCTGATTAGTTATCAAGTTCACCTGTTTTACTTCTGCGTATTCATCCGTATCACACCTTTTCACTTCTTTTCAGTGTTATTTCAGTGCTCAGTGAAGATAAGAGTGTGTTTTTAAACATTTGTGGAGGGCTGTGCAATATTAGGGGTGGAAACCATAATTACTTTTTGACATGAGAGATAAAGTTATCCCTGTGTTTATAATTCATGCACGTCAATCAGTTCATAAATCATTTAATAGTCATTCTTTAATTGTCCCAAATACCACAATGTCACCACCACTTGCTCACCACTTGCTCACAGTCTTCAACACCTTTTGCACTTAATGATAAAATAATAGTGAAAGCATCTGTCAGTCCTTTCCTCACCCAGTCCGGTAAACATCATGGATCTGTCTGTATCAACTCCAAGTAACTTGGAAAAACCCCTGGACTTTTCCAGACAATAGCCATGTGGTGTGCCAGATAAAACAAGCTAATGGAATGTAATAAATAACATTCAGATAAACTCAATAAAACAAAAAAACAAGCAAAGCGTTTTTTTTTGTTTTGTTTTGTTTTTGTTTGTTTTTTTTATCCAACACAGCCCTTCAAGATTGTGTCAAACAGAAAATCTAATGCAAATTATCTCTTTTAAAATGCTTGTATTTGTATAATTTACATAATATTCTATATTAAAAAAAGGTATAAACAACAGGTCATTAAAATATTACGGCTGTCAGTTGATTAAAGTTTTTAATCTAATTAATTACATGATGTTTTGATTAATTAATCTAATTAATCACAAAATAAATTTGACTGTTAAAACACCCACAAAGGTTATTTAAAGCTATTTTTGTGGTAAATGAGAAAGTATGAAGTAGACATTATAAATTGTAGCTTTAGAAAGAAATATTTTGTTAGATTCAACATAAAATTTATTACACATAAACTAATGTAAACTATGAAACATAAAAGAAGATTATTTGAGAAACATCTGTATTTTTTTGTCATTTGTAACCAAAGTCATTTGTAACCAAAGCAGCTTTGTTACCAACAGTCTTCAAAATACCTTCTTTAATGTTCCACAAAAGAAAGGTTTGAAATGACATGAGGGTGAGTAAATGATGACAGAATTTATTTATTTTTTTGGACTATCCCTAATTTTGTTATTTTTATTATTCTTATTTTATTTATTATTATTATTATTTTTTTTTTTTTTTTTGTTTTACATAAAATGATACTTTAAATAAGAAACTAAATCTGGCAGCAGGGTGCAGTAAATGTCTTTGAGTCATTCACTCATTCGATTCATTCACGAAATGAAATAAATGGCTCTCTTAATAAATGGGCTTTTGAATCATTGGTTCACACGATTCGTTCAAAACGTGGATTCATTAAGAAACTAAACACCGCTGTGTTTCTCAGAGATGCGCAGCAATTCTGGTATGGTTTTAGAGGTCATATGTTCTCAGTAAAACTGAGCAAAAACACATATATAGTGTTTAAAATATAACACAATCTCAATATCTTGAATATTAGGGCATAACAGCATTTGTGGAGTTGTTGCCCTGCATCACATTTTTCATCAGTCAACTATATAAAATATAAGATGACATACACTGTAAAAAACAATTTGATGAGTCAACTTAAAATAATTTGTAACCTGGCTGCCTTAACAATTTAAGTTCAGTTAACTCAAAAAAAAGTTAACAAATTATACAAATACAACATATAAATATAAAAATACACTTTGAAAATAGTTTTGTGCTGTTATTTCTGTTACATGTATGCTTTGTTTCTGTATTTGTTTTTCCTGACCTAGTTTTCGTTAGTATTGCTGACCTAGTTGTCTGATTAGTTATCAAGTTCACCTGGTGTCACGCTATTTAACTCTTTAGTTCCCATTGTTTGCCTTATAAAAAACCCTGTAAAACTCATCATATGCTTTAGTTCTTTTAATTTGTTACAAACTTATTTTAAGTATTCCTTTAGTTGCTTGTCGAGCCCTCTTTTATGGACAGCATGCTAAATCTGTTTTATCAAGATCATATGAACATGCAAACTTGTGAAATAAAAAGTAAAGGCAACTATGGCGTGTCTCTGGTTGGTATCTGTCATTGTTGGGCATCCAATGGACACTCACAATTGACACAGTGTGGGGTTTTTGGTTCTTTGCAGAAGTAAAACATGCAAGCTGTAGATTCAATTCAAATAGGTTTCAATATTTATTCAAAAAATAACTATACACTGTAAAAAACTATTTGTTGAAGCAAAATAATTTGTAACCTGGCTGCCTTAAAATTTTACTTTCAGTCAACTCAAAAAAAGTTTATTAAGTTATTAAAGTTAAGTGACAACTTAGATATTTGATTTGAATCAACTTAAAATTTTAAGGCAGCAGGGTAACAAATTATTTTAAGCTGACTCAACAAATTGTGTTTTTTATTTTTTACAGTGTAGGGAATCAATATTGTGTTACACATTCTGCTGCTTCTGCGTATTCATCTGTATCACACCTTTTCACTTCTTTTCAGTGTTATTTCAGTGCTCAGTGAAGATAAGAGTGTGTTTTTAAACATTTGTGGAGGGCTGTGCAATATTAGGGGTGGAAACCATAATTACTTTTTGACATGAGAGATAAAGTTATCCCTGTGTTTATAATTCATGCACGTCAATCGGTTCATAAATCATTTAATAATCGTTCTTTAATTGTCCCAGATACCACAATGTCACCACCACTTGCTCATTGCACAGTCCTCAGCACCTTTTGCACATAATGATAAAATATTAGTGAAAGCAACTGTGGGTGATTTGCCCCACCCAGTCTGGTAAACGCCATGGATCTGTCTGTATCAACTTACAGTTCAAATCAGCGGTAACTTGGAAAAACCCCTGGACTTTTCCAGACAATGGCCATATGGCATGCCAGATAAAACAATCTAGCTGGAATGTAATAAATAACATTCAGATGAACACAATAAAACAAAAAACAAGCAAAGTGTTTTTGTTTTGTTTTTTATCCAACACAGCCCTTCAAGATTGTGTCAAACAGAAAATCTAACGCAAATTATCTCTTTTAAAATGCTTGTATTTGTATAATTTACATAATATTCTATATTTAAAAAAAGGTATAAACAACAGGTCATTAAAATATTAGGGCTGCAGGCGATTAAAGTTTTTAATCTAATTAATTACATGATGTTTTGATTAATTAATCTAATTAATCACAAAATAAATGTGAAAACACCCACAAAGGTTATTTAAAGCTATTTTTGTGGTAAATGAGAAAGTATAAAGTAGACATTATAAATTGTAGCTTTAGAAAGAAATATTTTATTAGATTCAACATAACATTTATTACACATAAACATTTAGCCTAATGTAAACTATGAAACATAAACGAAGATTATTTGAGAAACATCAGTATTTTTTTGTTCATACGATGTAAGTCATTTGTAACCAAAGCAGCTTTGTTACCAACAGTCTTCAAAATACCTTCTTTAATGTTCCACAAAAGAAAGGTTTGAAATGACATGAGGGTGAGTAAATGATGACAGATTTTTTTTTTTTTTCTTTTTTGGACTATGTTGTTATTTTTATTATTTTTATTTTATTTATTTATTTATTTACATAAAATGATACTTTAAATAAAAAACTAAATCTGGCAGCAGGGTGCAGTAAATGTCTTTGAGTCATTCACTCATTCGATTCGTTCAAACGAAATTAAGTAAATGGCTCTCTTAATGAATGGGCTTTTGAATCATTGGTTCACACGATTCGTTTAAAATGTGGATTCATTTAGAAACTAAACACCGCTGTGTTTCTCAGAGACGTGCAGCAATTCTGGTATAGTTTTAGAGGTCATATGTTCTCAGTAAAACTGAGCAAAAACACATATATAGTGTTTAAAATATAACACAATCTCAACTTCCTATTTACTGACTGTTGTATAAAATCACATTTAAGCTTGTGATAGATCGGGACAAAATCAGCACTCGTCATACTGTTCTTGCTGCCCATGTGATATGTGATATATATAAATACAAGACAAAACACATACAGGGACATTTTTTGTTTCACCAATATCTTGAATATTAGGGCATAACAGCATTTGTGGAGTTGTTGCCCTGCATCACATTTTTCATCAGTCAACTATATGAAATATAAGATCACATACACTGTAAAAAACAATTTGTTGAGTCAACTTAAAATAATTTGTAACCTGGCTGCCTTAACAATTTAAGTTCAGTCAACTCAAAAAAAGTTTATTTAACTTGAAATGTTAAATTATACTAAGTGACAACTTAAATATTTGAGTTGAATCAACTTAAAATTTTAAGGCAGCTGGGTTACTTACCCATCTGTTAAGTTTAGCAAACACAAATATCTAAGTTGTTACTTAGTACAACTTAACATTTCAAGTTGACTAAACTTATTTTAGTTGACTGAACTTAAAATTTTAAAAGGTAACAAATTATTTTAAGCTGACTCAACAAATTGTGTTTTTTATTTTTTACAGTGTACAGGTCTGGTGTGGGACCATCACGTTAACTGTGTTAAAATATTTTAATTATTTTTCATCACTAATTAAGTTAACACATTAAACTGACAACCCTACAAAAATATAAAAATACACTTTGAAAATGGTTTTGTGCTGTTACTTCTGTTACATGTATGCTTTGTTTCTGTATTTGTTTTTCCTGAGCTAGTTTTCGTTAGTATTGCTGACCTAGTTGTCTGATTAGTTATCAAGTTCACCTGGTGTCACGCTATTTAACTCTTTAATTCCCGTTGTTTGCCTTTAAAAAAACCCTGTAAAACTCCTTTTACCTCTGTTTGTCCTTGTTAGTAGTAGATTGTGGCTGAATAGATGTTTGTTTTCCTGTGAGTTTACCATTTTTATTTGTAGTATTCTCTTTTGCCGTGCACTTTGTGTGACTCCCACATTCTGTAATGATTTCCATTTTTATTGTTAATGTCAGTTTTTCTTTTAAAAAAGTATATAACAGCTGCTTTCCCTACTCCCGTGACTTCCTCCAACCCTCAGTTACCTCATCATATGCTTTATTTCTTTTCATTTGTTACAAACTTATTTTAAGTAGCCCTTTAGTGCTTGAGTTACTTATCGAGCCCTCTTTCATGGACAGCATGCCAAATTTGTTTTATCAAGATTATATGAACATGCAAACTTGTGAAATAAAAAGTAAAGGCAACTATGGCGTGTCTCTGGTTGGTATCTGTCATTGTTGGGCATCCAGTGGACACTCACAATTGACACAGTGTGGGGTTTTTGTTCTTTGCAGCAGTAAAACATGCAAGCTGTAGATTCAATTCAAATAGGTTTCAATATTTATTCAAAAAATAACTATAGGGAATCAATATTGTGTTACACATTCTGTTGCTTCTGCGTATTCATCTGTATCACACCTTTTCACTTCTTTTCAGTGTTATTTCAGTGCTCAGTGAAGATAAGAGTGTGTTTTTAAACATTTGTGGAGGGCTGTGCAATATTAGGGGTGGAAACCATAATTACTTTTTGACATGAGAGATAAATAATTCATGCACGTCAATCGGTTCATAAATCATTTAATAATCATTCTTTAATTGTCCCAAATACCACAATGTCACCACCACTTGCTCATTGCACACAGTCCTCAACACCTTTTGCACTTAATGATAAAATATTAGTGAAAGCAACTCTCAATGCTTTCCCCACCCAGTCCGGTAAACATCATGGATCTGTCTTCATCTGCCCCTGGACTTTTCCAGACAAATAGCCATGTGGTGTGCCAGATAAAACAAGCTAATTGGAATGTAAAACAAATACCAAGTGAAGCATTTTTTTAAAATCCAACACAGCCCTTCAAGATTGTGTTAAATGGAAAAACTAATGCAAATTATCTCTTTAAAAATGCTTGTATTTGTATAATTTGCATAATATTCTATATTTTAAAAAAAAAAAAAAAAAAAAAAAAACCTTAAGGACATTTTGATTTTAATTCATTTGAATAAAATACTTGTGCTTATAACACTTGTTTCCTACAATGGAAACAGTAACACCATGGACAAATTAGCACATTAATAAAATTATATTTAACATTATTTAGATTAAAATATGTACATATGGGGGACCCAGTTTTTTCTTAAAATATTATAAAATACATATTTTTAACCAGTTTAATTAAGTTGCACGTTAAAAACAAACAAACAAACTACACTGTAAAAAACAATTTGTTGAGTCAACTTAAAATAATTTGTAACCTGGCTGCCTTAAAATTTTTAAGTTCAGTCAACTCAAAAAAAGTTTATTCAACTTGAAATGTTAAATTATACTAAGTGACAACTTAGATATTTGATTTGAATCAACTTAAAATTTTAAGGCAGCTGGGTTACTTACCCATCTGTTAAGTTTAGCAAACACAAGTTGTTACTTAGTACAACTTAACATTTCAAGTTGACAAAACTTATTTTAGTTGACTGAACTTAAATTTTTAAGGCAGCAGGGTAACAAAATATTTTAAACTGACTCAACAAATTGTGTTTTTTTTATTTTTTACAGTGTATATATTCACAATACAACTGGTTTTATTTGTGTTAAAATGTTGTTCCCATTACATCCCAATGTTTTCCTGCAGAAAGTCTAAAACAGCGGTGGCAAAGAGAGCCGCAGCCCTGCAGAGTTCAGCTCCAACCCTAATTAAAACTCACCTGCCTGTAGCTTCCTAGTAACCTTTCAGACCTTGATTAGCTTGTTCAGGTGCGTTTGATTACGGTTGAAGCAAAACTATGCAGGGCTGTGGCTCTCCAGGACCGACGTTCGCCACCCCTGGTCTAAAAGATAATTAATTTATGACCACATATTAACTCTTGCTTATCATCCTGCTCTTTAACTTTATAGTAAATGGTTATCTTAGTTTTAGAAATTTCCTGTATTGATATCAGATGTTATAAATAAGGGTTGCTATGTTTTGGTTTGAGAGGTGATTGAACTGACTGAGAGGTGGTGACGAGCCTGCTGTAAGAATCATTTGTTGCTGCTGCAAGAAAATAATTGTTGTGAGTATTGCTTCTCATGGGGTGAATGGTTGACAAGGACAAAAAAATGTAAAATGTAATTAATTGAATTTTAAGAATTAGTTAGGTTGAGTGTTCTTGTGATGTCAGTGTCACCTTACAAATTGCTAAAAAAGCTAAAGCCTTTTACACACTGCACGATTGTCGGCTGTCCCATATGAAAGATTGGCATTGTAAAACAAAAGTGGCGATTTCTGTGATCGTGGCTCCTAATCTGTCGTCCTATGTCGTACAGTGAGAAAGGTTCAAAGACGGCCGTTATCAGGGTCTTGCGAGCAAAGATAGCCTACGATCATTTTCTGACAGTGTCAGAAATTCAACCTGATGATCTGATCATGGCATGGTGTGTTTGTTGCCACAACGTTTACTGATCAGCCAATAAAAATGCGATATGATATTAACGCCATGGCGCTAAAACTTAAATCTGCTTACCTCAAGCTCTTATTCCTTCCTCTTTCGCCGCTTCCACTTTTTGTCAGCACACATAAAAACTACAACTGCCAAAGTGTGATTCATTATGCTCTTTTTGTTTACTACTAGTGCATGCTGATGACTTTATATTTTTCTATAGTAACGTGCGTTCTAGCCTACGAGTCAATAGGTGTCATCATCTTACAGTTTACAGAGCAGGGTTGGAGATCCCTCTTAAAGACACTCGTTGATACAAATTTTTACTACAAAACTCAAAATGGCTGATGCTCAAGAAGGCAGACTTAGAAAATTAGGTATTGTTCAACTCTGTATGCCTTTCCGAATCTAACGATCCGTCTTATGATTTTTGGCCAAACTGGTCAGAGGTTATAAGCAGAAAAATATTATATCTTTTGAGCAGTAGGTGGCGTTGTGCTGAAACTACTAAAGTGCCCTCAGGTCATGCTTGTTATATAGAATTTGCTAAATAGACTATAATTTCATGTACATTTTTGCACAAACTTCAAATTTGTTAATGTGCTTTTCGAAAACAGTTTGGTACATCAAAAAGCTTTTGATAACTGCCAACTGCCAGAATGCTCTGAAGATGATCAGAGACAATTTTGGTGAAAATTGGACAAAACCGATTTTTCAGCAAATTCAAAATGACAGTAGAAATTATATTTTTGGTATGCATTTGACTCGGCATGAGCCAAGGAATAAGAGGAAAAGAGAATTTTGCTTTTAGACTTTACCGTTCAAAGGTTATTAGCAGAAACATGAATCCAAATTTGGCCTGTTGGTGGCGCTAGAGAGTTTGATTCAGAGATTCCAAATTTGCTGTAGTTACTGGCCTCTATCCATGTGCCAAATTTCATAACTTTCTCATAAGCGATTCTGTGAGATTCATAACAATAAGCTAAAGCAATTGAAAAAAACAGCATTTTGCTACAAAATTTGAAATGGTTCACACTCAAAATAGCTGACATTTGGTAATGACATAGCTGAAAATGTGGTATTATTTGATTGGGTATGCTGCTCCGAGATCACTCTTATGATTTGTGGTCAAACTGTTCAGTAATTATATATGAAAATGTCAAATTTTTACATCTTTTGACCAGTAGGTGTCCCTGTTCCGAAACTACTCATTGTGCCCTCAGGTCAAGCTTGGTATAACCCATATCAAGTTTGGTCTGAATCCACTAAAGCATTGCGAAGATATAGTCTCATTCACATTTTTGTGTGAATTTTGTCAAATTCATTAACATGCTTTACAAAAATTATTTGGTACATCAAAACCCTGGTGAAAAAAAACAGCATATGCTGGTAGGCATGTTTTGATGCTGGTTTATGCTGGTCCTAATGATGATGGTCCTAATTATTAGGCTAATCATGCTAACATGTTAATAATATGCTAATGATGCTAGAAACATGCTAGCAACATGCTAATCATGCAAACAACATGCTAGCAACAAGCTAGAAACATGCTAATCATGGTAAAAACATGCTAGTAACTTGCTAATTATGCTAGCAACATGTTAGTAACTGACTAATCATACTAGCGACATACTAGTAACTTGCTAATTATGCTAACATGTTATCAACAACACAGAAACATGTTAAGCATGTTGAAACATGCTAGCAACATGTTATTCAGGCTATAAACATGCTATTACATGCTAATCATGCTAGCAACATGCTAATAACATGTTAATTATGCTAGAAACACACTAGTAACGTGCTAATAACTTGTTAATAATGCTAACAACATGTTAGTAATATGCTAATGATGCTAGAAATATGCTAGCAACATGCTAATCATGCAAACAACATGCTAGCAACAAGCTAGAAACATGCTAATCATGGTAAAACATGCTAGAAACATGATAGTAACTTGCTAATCATGCTAACAACATGCCAGTAATATGCTAATGATGCTAAAAACATGCTAAAAACAAGTAACATTATAATCATGTTAACATGCTAGCAACAATGTAGAAACATGCTAATCATGTTAAAAAACAGGCAACCAACATGCTAGTAACTGGCTAATCATGCTAGCAACATGCTGGTAACATGTTAATCATACTTACAATATGCGATTCAGGCTATAAACGTGCTATTGCATGCTAATCATGTTAGCAACATGCTACTAACTTAGAAACATGTTAGCAAGATGCTTGCAATTTGTTAATCATGCTAGCAACATGCTAGTAACATGCTAATCATGGTAGTAACTAGTTAATCATGCTAACAATATGCTAGTAACTGGCTAATAATGCTAACAACATGCTAGTATCTTGCTAATCGCATTAGAAACATGCTAGCAGAATGCTAGTAACATGATAATCATGCTAGAAACATGCTAACAACATTGTAATCAGGTTATAAACATGCTAGTAACTTGGTAACCATGCTAACAACATGTTAGTAACTTGCTAATAATTCTAGAATCATGATATCAACTTGTTAATCATGCTAACAACATTGTAATCAGCCTGTAAAAATGCACGCAACAAGCTGATCATGCTAAAACATGCTAACAACATGTTAAATCATGTAAGCAATGTGCTAAATCATGCTTGCAACATCAACTTTAATACTGTCACAACTGCTTCAAACTTTCAGGCTAGGCTTTTTTCAAGCCAACTCAAAGTTTGTTCTCAAACTTTAATCATCTAGTTCTAACAATACCGTTTTTTATCAAGATTTAGATTTTTGTAACCATTAGATTTTGCATGCAGACGTTGTGCAACAAAAATATGATTATACATTACTTGGTCTGCTGGATTGTAAAAGACTGTAAAGTTTTTATTGGTCAGTAAAACAGGGAGGGGTTGTACAATCTCTCATTATAGGCCTACCATTCTCATCAGGTGACAGTAGTTGTTGTAAGTCTCAGTGTAGGTAGCAGTCTCAATTTTGAGGTTTAAAAATAATTGTATTATTACTTTACAACATTTATTATTATTTTTTATTATTATTGAAGAAACCATGAAGATTCCCCACTGAGGTATGCTATACAAAAACATGTTTTTACTGAATTTAAAGAATTAATTAGGTTTAAATAATAATAATAAAGCACTATTCAGTTTTCTTGTGATTTAAGGCTAATTTAAAAATGAAGTGAATGATTTAAAGTGAAAAATACAGTTCTGATAACTTAAAAAAAATTAAGTTGTCTTATTGTCTTACTGATACGGTTTATTCTATTTCCAGGGCTAAGATTTCACAATGGGTAACAACATACCTTCAAAAAGCTATTCAAGATGTCCTAATGAAATAAACAAAACAACAGTATTCAAACAGGAAGAACCTCAAACCTGGTGTTGCTGTTGTAAGAAACAGGTGTCGTACAGAATTCCAGCTCTCGTCTATCTCAGTGACGACCGAACCTTCCTTGCCTTTGCTGAAAAGAGAAAAACATTAAGCGACACAAATGCAGAAGTGCTTGTGATGAGAAGAGGAACATGGAAGGACGCAATGAGTCAAGAAGTTGAGGTACAAAATCAAGAAATATTATTCATGAGATTTTATCAGACTTAATTCAGAGATGCTTTAAATGGCCTTGTTTTTTTTTTTTATTTCAGTGGGTCAGTGGTCAGCAGCTGCTTACTTCAGCTTGTCTACCAGACCACCGCAGCATGAATCCATGCCCAGTGTATGAGCGGGAATCCAAGACCCTCTTTCTGTTTTTTGTCTGTGTTCCCACTGGGGTTTCTGAATATGAGCAGATACGAACAAATAAGTGCCGGGGACGACTTTGTTATGTAACTAGTAAAGATGCTGGTAAAACCTGGAGCCATACTACAGACTTGACAGCAGATGTAATCGGTGAGGAGATGAAAGAATGGGCTCCCTTTGCTGTCGGTCCAGGACATGGTGTTCAAATGAAGAGCGGAAGGCTGATTATCCCAGCATATGCTTACCGTTACACAGGCAACCCAAATTGCACATCATTTTGCTGCTTATCGTTTTGCTGTTTCACGTCTTATGCTTTAGCATTTTACAGTGATGATCGAGGAATCACATGGAAGGTGGGGAACCAGTTGGATGTTGAGTCGTGTGAGTGTCAGATGGCTGAGATCATTGATGACAAAGGTGTGAGTACTCTGTACTGCAATGCCCGAACCACCCTTGGCTACAGAACGGAGGCTCTAAGCTACAACTCTGGACAGGATTTTGCCACAGTTTTATCCCCAAACAAGCTGATAGAGACCGGAAATGGATGCCAAGGAAGTGTGTTGAGTTTTCTACAACAGAGTGATCCACCAATAACATATTTGCTCTATTCCCATCCGTCCAATCCAGAAAATAGAGTAGATCTTGGTCTCTACTTGAATAAAACCCCACTGGATTCCTCAGGGTGGTCAGATGTACCTGCAATGATATTGCATCATGGTCCCAGTGCGTACGCAGATCTGGTAGAGCATGAGCCTGGACGCTTTGCTTGTCTCATGGAGTGTGGAATCGAACACGAAAATGAAGAAATAGCCTTTTTGCTGTTTGAACTCCCTGCCAAAAAGCTGTAAAAGTGTTCATTATCAAGTGTTCTTTTACTGTTAGTAGCTCCAAATTAATACATCTAATCATGATAAATCCATATTTTCTAATTTTTTTTAATTGCCTCTAATTACTAAATACTAATTTGGAAAGTAGGATATGGAAATATTGTGTATACACATGATTAACATAATAGTCATTATCAGCAATTTAGAAAGTATGTGTTATATATAATTCTTGAACAGATCTAATAATTCCACATTAAATTCATATAATAGAAAATGTGACGAATATATCTGATTAAAGCTAAATGTAACTGCTTTTGATGCATCTGTGGTGGAGGTGTTTGAATAAACTTTCAAATAACATGAACATGGTGTTTCCTTATTTTAAAATGTTATACATATCACATATTGATTACGTCCGCTCTGCATACAAGTCAGGGAAGTCTACGTCCAAAACAAAATGTCACAATCTCCATTCACCATGCCTGTCAACACAAAACACTACATTTCCCATAATCCTCCCTGGCCTCACTCTGCTCTATCGCCATACCGTTTCTATCAGTCTCAACAGTTCCCTTTATAAGCAAGCACCAAATATTCATGCTTTGTCTGAGCTCATCGCTACTAAGACTGTCTTTGCCTAAGAACTGCCGACCAATGTTGTTTTATTGCGTGCGTTTTTATATCCTGGTGGGGACCTAAACCTGAATAGTTATTTTGAAAATGTAAAAGAAAGTGTTCTGTAAGGGGTAGGGGTAGGGGTAGAGTAAGGGGACAATCCGGACAGTATAAAACCGCTGCAAACAGCAAAACCGCTGTTTTTTTAGTTGTTTGTAGGGAGAGATGCGCAGACGCGCAGCAGGTAACACACAACCCAGCAAGCAATAGCCGTCAGTTCACCGTCTCTGTTCACTATAGACCCGATATAGTCCGGCTATGTGTGACCCCCTTCTAGCCCAAAAACCTTGAATTTGGATACATGTCATTTTTTGGCAAAATAACTTGTGAGATGTATGATATTCCATCACGTAAGCAAAGTGAACAACGTTTACAATGTGTTTGATTTCATTTCTTTGACATGTTCTATGCGTAGCCTGTTTGTAGCCAAGATTTAGCTCGTAGTCAGACCGGCTATTTGTAGCCCACTCATAGTCAAATCTGATTCATTGTAGTTTTTGGCAGGCAGCGCATGAGATAGTTGATATACCATCATGTTTGCGGTGTCAATAATATCTACTAAGATGTCAGTGTCATTTAATGACATGATATATATGTAGCCACGTTTTAGCGCTGAGCTGGATGGGCTATGTGCAGTCTGCTTTTAGCCCAACCGGCGAAATCGAGGCAATCAGTGTCTAATTTTAACAGCTTGGCTATAGCCCAGTATCAGACCAGCAATGAGCATGGCCAAAATAGTCTTAAAATATTTATATTTTATTTCATTATTTTATAGCATTATTAAATAATGCATTATTAATTATGCCAAAATAATGCTAATTTAAATGTTTCAAAAGTTTAATTGCATTTAATAATATGATGTCATGCATTCCACAGCCTGTTAAGCGTAACATTCATACACATTATACAACATAATTTGACTTTCTTTCAATTTATAAATAAATATGCAATAACAATTCCCAACCGCTAGATGGCAATTGTCGCCCTACTGAGACATGACTACTGGCAACGCGAGACTTAAAAGTTAGTAGAGAGCACTGCTGCAAGATCCCGCGATAATTCCGCCGTTTTGAATTTTGTTTTTACACGAGAGAACACTAAGTTTACCTGTGGGAAATCAACGGGCAAACAACAAACAATAAAGGACTTTCCTGCTTGGTCTTGGTAAGTATATGTGTTCATTGTTTATCTATACTTTATTTGTTATCATGTGTAGGAACCGTGACATTTTAGTGAAGGGAGCTGATAGTGATCCCTGTGGACTAGGCCCCACGGTGCAGCATGCATGTGATCAGAGGATTAATTGCAAAATTTAATAGATAATAGAGTGAAAGTTCATTTGTATGTGTTTACAAACTAAAGCGATTTTAAAACAGCAAAACAGCACACAACAGGACAAAAGCTTTGATTAATTTATATTAATTTATACAGTGAACACACATTCAGAAGAATTGGACAAATTGAGGAGGAGTTTTTACACCTGGAAAAGCTGTTGGAAAAAGATATTTTCCACTAGACTATATTATATTGAATTTATGACTGAACAATGGCTTGTTACATACAGAGAAAGCATGAGCTAATTGAATAGAGTATCTTTGTTATTGTACAAGTACAATAAGATTTAGTTTAAAACTTCCAAACTGATACTAAAACTCAAAAATACAAATTATTTCAAATTGCAATATAAAATGTTCAATTATAAAAAGTTTGCAGCAGTATTAAAATAGTGCAAGTAGCTCAGATGTGCAATGCAGCATTAAAACCTAACCGGTACAATCAGAAGACATAATGTAGTAAAAACGGTAGGGGTGAATAATTATTCCATGTACATTTAAGGTTAATGTGTGTACTGGGTTACATTTTAATTACAGCAGCTATCACTGTGTTGATATGAAATTAGTTGTGCCAGACAATTTTGGACACTTTTACACTGACGCATATAATACTACCTGCCTGACACTGGCATGTGTTATTCAGGTGTCAAAGTTGTGCAGAATTGAATGAAGAAATCTCAAAGACAGTGCCAGAAGGATGCTGGAAAGGTAAAGTCTTCAAAGTGTGCCACATTAATCAAACATTGTGGTGTCAATACCTAATAAGTTACAGCGCAAATCAGAAATGTAAAAAATAATTCCTTTACTAGTCATATTAAAATGTCAGTGAACTTTGTCCGCAATTGTTAACCACCTCAGTCTGTATTATATTTTAGGGTTTTAGAAATTCCCTCATGTTCCCTCATATTCAGACCTTTCTTTCTCAGTTCTCTCTCAAAAAGCTTTTCTTATGCTATTTGTTTTTTTCTTATTTTGCAGATGCAGTGATGACCAACTTGTACTTGAGGAATGCAGTTGGGAAACATTTTATACAAGAAAAAAAACAATAATGAATCATTTCCTTTGAGTTCACTGTTGGTTGTTTTATTTGTTAAAATAAGTAAACCAACAAATTGTTTAATCTTTTTTTAATCTAATTTTTTTTTTTTTTACGTTGTCATTTATCCGCAATGTTTTAATGTTAAGTGTGATAACATGCTCTTGATATATATATAATATATATATATATATATATATATATATATATATTATATATATATATTATTATTATCTTAAGTTGTTAAATTCCATATTTTTATCATAATATTTAGATTTGAGTGTAATGCATTTATATTTTATTTTGTCATTATTTCTTTTGCATTTTTATAATTTTGTATTTTCTTAAGTTGTTAATGTTATTTTTCTTAATAAAGCTGTATATGTAGTTTGTTTGGATGGATGGCCATTTTGTTGTGTTTTAGATGTATATATGTAGGCGTTCATTAGCTGTCTGTTTGATGACTAGTCTATTATTGGACTATGGTTAGACGTCTATTAAATTTTCACTGACAGCCCAAATTCAGTCTTGTTTTAGCCTAGACGCAGATTCGATGTCTATTAGACATTCAGATGTATTCGTTTAATAGTGGTCTAAATGATGTCTAGTCTATTCTAGGGCTATGTTTAGACGTCTATTAAATTTTCACTGACAGCCCAGTGACAACCTTATTTTAGCCTAGACGTCTGGGCTGTGTTTCAACGGCTAATAGACGTTTTTTAGACCAAAAATTGCTTGCTGGGAACTGTCATCTCTCTCTCTCTCTCTCTCTCTCTCTCTCTCTCTCTCTCTCTCTCTCTCTCTCTCTCTTTATCGATAATTTATTGAAATAAATGCTATAATGCATTCAAATAAATGTGATTTTACCGCACTATTTCATCTCTGTGTCTGATTTGATGCAAGAGAATGTTAGAGATCATGTGCCGTAACGGACGAAAATAACTATCATTTTTACCCATTTGGTCAAATATTTTGCTGCAAAGAGCAAGACTAGTTTTAACTTGTCTATAAATTCGCAAATGACCATGGAATAAGCGGGATAATCAATGGCTTGCCCTGCATTAAAGGATTTTAAATGCATGGAATGGAGTGCTAAAATCTACACACAAATCTAGCTATTTTAAGCTATACACTGTAAAAAATGTGTAATTTTAACTGTAAAATTTTGTAAAAAAAAAAAAAAAGCTACAGAAAAAACTGTTAATAGGTTAACAGTAAGTCCCCGTACTAAATACAGGGGAAGAACTGCAAAAAATCTAACCAGACATTTCATGTAATTTTACAGTAAAATGCTGTTAATTGTACATGTTTAGAAGTAAAAAACAATAAATCAATGTATAATTTACAGTCGAAAACTGTAAACTGATATTCCCAGAATTCCCTGCATGATACTACACATTTGAAAGTATTTTGTTTAAATAATCATGTTTTTTTAATAGTTTGTGTTAACAGTTATGTACATTTGGGCTTTATGTTACATCTTCTGTTGTTTAATGAATGTTTACTGTATTGTTCAAGTGTTGTGTGTTATCATGATGGTGTTTTGTGTTTGCGTGAATGACTCTTGCATCTTTTATATACTAGTGTATACTTCTGCTTGTGGCCAAGGTACTTGTGATGAGCTTCGATTCATCATGTGGCTTTCTCTTTAACCACCTGCATTATTATGGTGGATGT
The DNA here is from genome assembly GCF_022985175.1 of Labeo rohita. Lineage (NCBI taxonomy): Eukaryota > Metazoa > Chordata > Actinopteri > Cypriniformes > Cyprinidae > Labeo > Labeo rohita. The sequence continues at coordinate 17,136,230 of NC_066889.1, read as the reverse complement.
CAGTATGTTAAAGGTACAAAACTACAGAATTTTTTTTTACAGTGTATGTATGTATAGAAAACACCAACATTCAAAAACACCTCCGTTTCTCTACACTATAAAAAAAAAAAAAAAAAAAAACACAATTTGAATGTAAAATAAGTTTAGTCAACTTGAAATGTTAAGTTGTACTAAGTAACAACTTAGATATTTGTGTTTGCTAAACTTAACAGATGGGTAAGTAACCCAGCTGCCTTAAAATTTTAAAGTTGATTCAACTCAAATATCTAAGTTGTCACTTAGTATAATTTAACATTTCAAGTTAAATAAACTTTTTTTTCGAGTTGACTGAGCTTAAAATTTTAAGGCAGCCAGGTTACAAATTATTTTAAGTTGACTCAACAAATTGTTTTTTACAGTGTAGAGACTTGTGTTCCAGCTGGCAATGTCCAAAGATTAATGAAAAACCCTTTCCCACCCAAAGAAAGTATCTGATGATAACAAACCCTGGAGTCTTGCCTGAAGTTCAGAAATGCAGGGGCTCCACCCTTGTGTAGAACTGTTTCTAAACATGTTTTCTTACAATTTAGCTCTTAAAGTTTTTTTGTGCCTTTTTACAGCGTTTTTCAGTAGGATTCACTTTGCATTAAGAATTTTTCATGTGATCCTTCACATCTGAACTTTTCATCAACTTTTCATACTATTCATCAAATTATCAGTTTCTCCAAAACAATACTGTAAGCACAAAGTAAAAACTATATATTGGGAAAGTGTTGAAAATGT
>NC_066889.1:15277901-15297901 GCF_022985175.1 Labeo rohita | reverse complement strand
AAATAGACATGTTTGCCTATAGAATTTGTTGCCGTTAAGACGTATGCATGCATGTTATTTTATTGTGATATAAAATTAATTTATAAATGTAAATTAACATTTATTTATTTTAATTAATTAATTTTTTTTCAGTGACACTTCTGTTGATATTTACACATTTTACAGAATTGTCAGTTTTCAGCTGCAATTTATATATATTGTCCATTTTTACTGACATTTTTTAGATATTAAACAAATGTTCCTAAAATACGATTATTTTATTTTATTATTATTGCCCCTATGCAATTTATGCTAATTTTAGAAATATTGTCCATTTAATTTAATTTAATTTAATTTAATTTAATTTTTAAATTTAATTTAATTTTTAAATTATTTTATTTTATTTTATTTTATTTTATTTTATTTTATTTTATTTTATTTTATTTTATTTTATTTTTAGTGACTTCATAGAAACTAACCAGATGGCAACATCTGGCTGTCCATTTCTCAAATTCAACAGCAAAATATTATTATTAATATTATAATAAAATTATTATAGGTTAAGATAAGTAAATGGCACTAACGTTGATGTTTATACATTTACAGAATTGTCAGTTTTCAGCTGTCATGCTGCTCCAGTTTATGCTAATATTTTAGAAATGTTGTCCATTTATACTGACATGTAATTTTTTTTGGTAAACAAATGTTCCTAAAGTAAAATTATTTATTATTTATTTTATTTTATTTTATTTTTATTTTTTTTTAGTGACTTCATAGAAACTAACCAGATGGCAACATCTGGCTGTCCATTTCTTAAATTCAACAGCAAAATATTATTATTAATATTATAATACGATATATTATTGTAGTTTAAGATAAGTAAATGGCACTTCTGTTGATGTCTATGCATTTACAGAATTGTTAGTTTTCAGCTTCATGTTTTCCCTATGCAATTTATGCTAATATTTTAGAACTATTGTCCATTTATAGACGTGTAATTTTTTTTGAAAGAGTAAACAAATGTTCCTAAAGTAAAATTATTTTATTTTATTTTATTACAGCAAAATATTATTAATATTATAATAAAGTTATTATAGGTTAAGATAAGTAAATGACACTTCTGTCGATGTTTCTGCATTTACAGAATTGTCAGTTTTCAGCTGCCATGTTGCCCCTATGCAATTTATGACAATATATTAGATAATATTGTCCATTTATACTGACATGTATAGAAAACATAGAAATTAACCATGTGGCAACATCTGGCTGTCCATTTCTCAATTCAACAGCAAAATACATTATTACCTCCATGTGTTAGTGTGATATGTAAATACACTTCTGTTGATGTTTACGCATTAACAGAATTGTCAGCTGTCATGTTGCTCCTATGCAATTTATGCTGATATTTTATAAACATTGTCCATTTATAGTAAACAAATGTTCCTAAAGTCCAGCATTATAAATTCCAATGTTTGATTTTTGGAATCTTGTTAAATTTGTACTGTGTTGGATCTGCAACTGATAACCAAAATACAACGAAACACAATCTTCAAGTGAAACCATCTAAGAACCGCTGGTGTAGAAGGATATATTTTACGACAAGCGATGCACTGATTTATTTTACGCCGCCAGATTTTTAATATCCGACGGACGGAAGTCATCGCAATTTACAGTTGTGCGAACGACTTCCAAAATGAGACTTTAATCAAATAAATTTCTTAGATTACGGCACCTCCTTAAAGACCAACGGTAGGCCTTGATTTAGTACGTCTCTCCCCGACTACCTTAGCGTTAATCCTTACCTTTCCGCAGCACTGGCTGACTTCCCTACGCTGGTAGAAATCGAAAAGCTTCCCAAACAAAGCATAAATCAGGAAGTTTGTCAGAGCAAGGCAGGAGGAATAAATCAAAGCTGCGAGCTTACAGCAGAAGTTTGGCACCACAACAAGAGCTACTCATCGCCGAACAGCATGAGTTATAGCCAGGAGGAACAGAAATGACATTTATCAGTTAAAGATACTGTAGGAAAATGTAAATGAAGTGCTGTTAGAAAAATGTCACTTTCACACCAGGCGCAGCGCGTGTGACTGCTGTTAATGTGTTTTTATGGGGGTGGAAAGGTAGGCGACGTAAGAGTAGGGGTGCCGGGGAAGCGCGTCGGGGAGGCGGGGGGCGATGCGGCGGGGTAGATGGCATATCGCGAGCGAAAAAAGTAACTATGACTGACTTTTAATAGGCCCGTTTCGTCCTCTTAAAGGCATAGCATCCACCGTGCCACATCCCGCTCCTGGAAAATGGGGTTATCGTAGTCATGGTAATTGGTTTGCTGGCATGGATGAAGGATAATTTCTAGAGGCTCATTCAGTTTCTCTCCCTTGCATTTATCTGTTGAGGACGCAAGGGGCTGTGGGAAGAGGCAGCGGCGTATTTCCATAGAGAGGCTGAGGAGGAAGACGGCCGAGTCGGAGGCCTCCATCAGATAGAGGCGAAATGAAGGATCCGTAACGTTATACCGAATGGGATTCCGTTTTAACCCCTGAGCATCCTTTCCCAGAGCTATCGCTCCTGTAAAGTGACCCCGTCGCTCTCAGAATGGGGCTGGAGGAGAGGGTTGGCTCTCGGAGGAATTTTTCATTTTCAGTTTATATTAATGAGAGCAGGAAATGGTTAGCTCTGCTCTTCCTGCTGTCGCTCGGACTTCGCTCAAAGGGAACAAGGTGCTCCTGTAATGCTCTTATACATATTTACAGCACATTACGTGAAATTTCCCCTGTGCGTTACGAGATGGATTAAGTGGACTGGTGAAGTAATTTCGCTAAAAAAAAGATGAAGAAACCCTGATCCTCATTTAATATTTAGTATCTTTACCACAGGCTAAAATGTTCGCAATTATGGAAAGTTCACATGCTGTTTATATTGTGAGATGGCAGCAGTGACAGCTGCAGGGCTGTAAAATAACGGTTTAATCAAACCTATATGGCGACTGTTCTGAAGCCAGTGACTTCTGTCTTGTTTAATTATGTGAAGATGTTCTACTATCCAATCTGTGCATTGATGTATTCCAAGTCAAAAATCAATCAAAAAGCACCCTGAGCAGCTTGGCACACCAACATTGATTTAACCAATAGCATTAGTTTGGGGGCAGGATTATGTGTTTATCTGACTCTGGGCTATTATTGTTCATTTAAATTAAAACCATTAAATAAAAATTTAATTAAAATGCAATTTTTTCAGATAGTTGCTTGCAATTTTCATTTAGTCTGAGTTTGACCAAAAAATGCTACAAAATTGCTTTAACTAAATATAAATCAATAATTTATTTAAAAATACTGTAGTAGTAGTAGTAGTATATCAGTGATACTAAAACAGGTTTACCTACTAAAATAGGTTTGTGCGATAATTAATTACAGAATTATATCTTAAAGGGGTCATCGGATGCCCATTTTCCACAAGTTGATATGATTCTTTATGGTCTTAATGAAAAGTCTATAACATACTTTGGTTAAAAATTCTCAATGGTACTGTAAAACAACACCCTTTTTACCTTGCCAAAATGAGCTCTGCAAAAATCATCCCATTCTGGTTGAGGCTGCTTTAAATGCAAATGAGCTCTGCTCGCCCCGCCCCTCTCTTCTCTTTGTGGAGTGACGAGCCTGTTTACTTCAGCCGCATTTAGCCACATTTAGCTGCTAAATTTGCTAACTAGCACATTATTGGTAAAGGCAATCACAAAGATTCATAAAAAAAACCCCTTATACTCACTTCTGCTGTAAGTGAAGCTGGATCATGAATGATTCGCGCGAACATAGACGGATATGTGTAGATCGCGAGGCGCATTCCATTCACAAACAAATGCGCCTGTAAACGTGAACTTAGCATCCGATGACCCCTTTAATAATTTCTGGAATATTTCTGGAATATTGGTCGATAACAATAATTAGACAATATTTTCCTGAGCGCATTATTGTGCTTGTACTTTAGCAGGTTTAGGTTTGCAGGTCAACTGTCGTTGACAACTGACTCCAAAATCTTTTGATATTCTTCATATGTGACCCTGGACCACAAAACTAGTCATATGGGTAATTTTTTAAAGATTTAGTTTTATACATCACCTGGAAGCTGAATAAATAAGCTTCCCATTGATGTATGGTTTGTTAGGATGGGACAATATTTGGATGAGATACAAACTATTTGAAAATCTGGAATCTGAGGGTGCAAAAAAATCAAAATATTGAGAAAGTCACCCTTAAAGTTGTCCAAATGAAGTTCTTGGCAATGCATATTACTAATAAAAAATTCTGTTTTGATATATTTATGGTAGGAAATTTACAAAATATCTTCATGGAACATAATCTTTACTTAATATCCTAATGATTTTTGGCATAAAAGAAAAATCGATAATTTTGTATTGTTGGCTATTGCTACAAATATACCCGTGTGACTTATGACTGATTTTGTGGCCCAGAATCACATATTCTGTGTGGTGATTAGTTTGAAGGAGTAACAAAAATGAACTTTTCCAGTAAGTTTAAATTGGTTTTTACCATTTATCTGCATTTTTACCATTATTAGGCCATTTTTTTGAACCTAATTAAATATATGCTTCATCTTGTGTGTTAAATTCTTACATTTGATCAATAAATTCAGATTGTAGGACACTAGGGCTGTTACCAATCAAATTAAATCAGTATCAACAAAATTTGTGTTTTCAGCGCGGAGGCAGCACAGAACCTGCATCTAAAGTGACATTCAGATGCATTTACACAGACTGTTTAATGCAGGACATGCATTTAACCTGCAGTTACAAATGCATAATTGTTTTGATGTGTGTCCTGTTGAAAAAACAAAAAACAAAAAACGAAACAAAAACATTCAGTAGTGATATTTGAAAATTGCCAGGCAGAAAATCACAGCATGAGTGAGTCATTGAGTCATTCATTCAACCGATTCGCTTAAATGGCTGATTGATTCAGTAAGGTAACACTGTCATGTGTTGCTGTCGCTTTGTTTGGAACCATTTTCATTGTTAAAATAAAGCGGAAAAAAATAACTGTTGTGTCTAAAATGCAAGTCGCTCAATATTAACTTCAAATGAATATCACATTTGCAATCATGCTGATATTTGGAGAAAAACATCACTCTTTTGTGTGATATCAACTATAGCAGATTATATGAATATAAAAGGCATATAGAAGTCACATGGTGTCATATTTGCCCCTTATTTTGAATTCGAAATTTTGTACCGAATGGGATTCTAAATGTATTTTAGTAGATTAAATTACGCAGTGAAAACTCCAAATGTGTTCGTGCAGTAGTCTAACACATCATGTGGTGTATATCATTTAAACAACAAATACGATATTACAATGTAATCAGATAGCTGAAATTAACACGTATGACAGGGTAGGGCTGGGCGATTTTTCAGATTTTATCAATTAATTCAAATTTAATGTTTTGCCACAATTTTATTTTTACCAAATGTTAGAATTAAACACTTTGACAGTATGCCAATGATAACAGTAAAGTGAAGCGAATGATCCAACGGCATGTCGGCGCATGTGATTAACCACTCACATGTGGAAAGAAAAAAAAAAAAAGTGAAGAACTACTGTATGTCTGATATTTCATGTTTGCATCATGGTGACAAGCTGAAAGCTGCTGTTCATTTTACAGAACATTTAGTTAATAATAGTCTACTGCTGTTATACCTTATGTCATTTTGAATTACCTTGACTTTTGAGATTTATTTTTTTTATTTTTAAAGCATTTTCCTCGTGCAAACTTGTCTCATACATGTTCAAAATAAAATAAGATGTAGTTGTACTTCATGCATCTTTTCTGCAAAGATATTTAACTAATGATTTAACATTTACAACATGTTGACAACTTCATATGTCGTGCACTTGGAATAGAACTTTCTTTAACTAGAGGTTAATAAAGAAAAAGTTACTTGAATCATGTTGTAGTTACATTTTCAAGTTCACTAGTTAAAAATTGTAAAAAAAAAACAAAAAAAAAACGAGATTGCAGGGTGTGTCAAAACATCTCCAGTGCCCAAAAAACACCCGAGACCCCAAAGGGTTAAAGTGATACAGCTTGTAATATAAATATGTAGACAGCATTAATGCACTCATTAAACTGCAGTATTTGCTCTCTGATGTTCATTGCACTAACAGCACTTATACTCAGCCATATGTCTTTCTGAATTAATTTGAAGAAAAACAGCTTATTTATCCATGTGTTACAGTATGTTTGTAGCCATTGGATTTAGCCTTAAACAGTCTTTGGTTGGATGATGAGGTCAAGCCATTGGTTTTCACGAGTCAAGTGCAACAGATGCTTATTTTTAGTGTTGGAAATTCTTAACCCTGTTGATTAGTCTAAACAAGCAAAGTAGCAGCGTGTTATTAGCCAGTGACTCTGGCATCTGTACGGGGTCCTCGTGAGAATTTCCTGAATACTCTGCAGTGCTTTTTTTCTTGCTGCATACATAACATTTGATTACTTCATTTTATTGTCACACTGCATTTTCGCTTCATACAGTATTTCAGGGATCAAGGTCAAGTGAATTGCAGCTGTTTGAGTTTACGTTAGAGGTCGACTGATACTGGATTTTACCGATACCGATAACTAGGTTGGACCACACTGGCCGATGCCAATTAATCAACCGATAGTTTTAAAAATGGATACTGAACGGAAAATAAACAGTGCTCTACTATTAAAAAAAAAAAAAAAAAAAAAAAAAAGCCTACTGAATCATACTCTGTAAATGAATAAAAATATTAATATTAATTATATATTGATCATTACCATTAACTAATTGTTCATTAATGTTAACAAAAGCAACTAAACTTTTTTAAAATATATCAGTAAATGCTGAAATTAACATGCTCTAACAATGAACAATACTTCTATTCTACAGCTTTTATCAATCTTAATGTTACTAATGGACTCCTATTGTAAAGTGGCCATCTTTAAACCCCAAACTACTGTAGCGTATTATGTACTCGCCCTCCATGCATCCTTGGTGTATATGACTTTCTATCTTTCAGATGAATCCAGTTGGAGTTATATTAAACATTATCCTTTTACTCCTAAGCTTAGAATGGCATAGATGAGTGTTTTTCTTTATCAGTCCAAAACAAGTCCAATAAAGTGCATCCATCATAATAAAAAGTGCCTTACACGGCTCTGGGGGACCAATAAAGGCCTCCTGTTGTGAATGGATGCCTTTTTGTAAGAAAAAATATCCATATTTAAAACATAAGAATCACTTTAGTCTAGCTGATGAGTCAGTGTTTTTGAATGAATGATCAAAGACAAATACATTGTTAACAGCCCACTTTTGCCACCTACTGGCATAACAACATAATCGATAAATCTTTAACATTATTTGGAATGCCAAATTAACTTTCAAAAGGACGATTTACTCTATTTTGATCTCTACCGTACATATCAGAGTTTATATCCTGACTATGAACTTTTATCCCAGTACTTCTGTGACTATTTGAAAGTTTGTAACACACAAATAATGAACTGTGTGGTTGAAAAGACTGTGAAACTGTTTCATTCATATACATGACAGTGGCTCTCTTTAGGTCAGTGGCACGGATGTAGATTTGAATGTTCAAATCACACTAGTATGACGGAAAAAAATTTGAGGAATCAAACAGATGAATCATTGCAATTTAGCAATAGAATCACGGTGGTATATGAATCGTGTTTGTGATCTTTAACGATCTGTTAAATTAAAATGCTTTTTCATATTGGTGGTGACACCTCTATTGCAACATGTTTAGCTTATCACAAATATTATACTTTGCTTTTTTGACTTCTGATTGCAAGTGTAGCCATGTTTTCGCTTAGATTAGCGAGCAAGGTCCTGGCAGATCACTAGGTCGGGTCCTCACAGATGGGGAAAAAAAAAGAACTGCACAGGAATCGATAAGCGGAATCGAAGTTTTAATTTCACAAGAGCTATCCGATTCCTGACCTTAAGTATCCGATTCTGGAATCGGAATCGATTTTCGATACACAACCCTAGGGACAGCTAACCAATCACAACACATTTCATTTTTCGGAACGCGGTCCTTCAACAAACCCAGAACTAATCAAGCCATTTGTGCCAGGGTGGTAGAAAGGTATTGTAATAATGTAAATGATGTGAAACATGCATTTTTTGAACCACAAAGCATGAAAACATGTTATTGTACACCCCCAAAACAAAATCAAGACTTTGTAAAAGAGCATAATAGGTGCTCTTTAATTTGTCAAATGATTTTGAACTTATTTTGATGTAATAAACTTCCAAATCACTAACTAGTTCAATCCTTGTGAATTCTGATGGATTGGATTTACATCCAACATGTTTGATCCCATTTTCCTGTGCCTTCTCGACTATCTATTGAAAGTCAAAACGGCCAAGATAAAGGCTCAGTTTTTCAGATACCCTACAGTTCGTGATGGCCCATGACTGTTTGTGAGTTTCATATGGGTAGTAGCACTGTGTCACTGTGTAAACTGTAATTGCTCTGTGTGTCGCCACGGCTGGTTTTGTTGGCTGGTTGTTACTCCTGGAGGAGTTGGGTTGATTGATGGGGGAGAGATGGGCAGTTCAGCACTGCAGGGCTGGTTCTTGATCCCCCGTTGAGCTCTCACCGAGCAGATTGAGTGATCTACTCTCCAGCCCATCGTGACGGATTGCTTTTTCAGGTAATCAGCCATGTTACTGTTTCTCGGGCTGTGTCTCATTTCACTCTAGTTCCCTATGATGTGAATCACTGAGTTTGTACACTAGCTAAATATTGGGGTCCTTTTCCAAAAAAGTACAAAGCCATAATGACACTTGTGCCCAGAGTAGTGTACTTAATACTCACCTCTTTCGGCCACGTGTTTTCTCTCTCTCTTCATTTGCAATTTCTCCGTCTATCCCAGACAACGTCTGATGCTCCAGGGCGACACGGGGGTTGTGTAAATCTCTGAAGACTTTGTGTCTCTGTGCCCAGGTTTAGCCCCAGCACAGGAGGCCTCAGCCAGGCCTCATGCTAGGTGAGGCGGAGGCAACATCGGCCCTCGCTGGGGAGCCAGAAGTGATCGAAATGCTTCCTGACAAGAGCTGTTGTAACTTCTCTGTTGCTAGGGAGACGCCTTGACTTTCACGGTGATGCATCAGTCAGCCTTAAGGCAGAACAATTGAGAGCGGAATGAGAGATGCCTCCGTCAAACGCTAGTCAACACTGCCGTATCTCTGCAGCCGTACACCAACTCCCTCGAATGACCTGACTGATGTGAACCCATCTGATTTGATCTTCGGTGCGGAGATTTCCATGCATTCATAATGTATATCTCTACAAGGATTTTAATATGAAAAAACAGTTTAGTCATATACTTGCCTCGCCGTAACTTTTCTCTCAGGCTTTGCTCGCAATGCAGACAAATCTGATTTGCTTTTCAAATTCAGTGTTTAGGAATGTCATTTTGCAAGTGAATAAAATCGGGTCCGTTTGTTCACACGGTGTATTCAATATCCAATGTAACTAGGGGTTGCTGTACTAATGATCGCCACAGTGGTTTCTTGAGAGTAGCTGTCAGTATGGAAAGTGAGTACAGAAAACCGCAAGTTTTACCTCAGCTCATATCCAGCGTGACATCTCGCCCCGGTGCTGAACCCGCGAGGCGCGTGAGAGAGCATAAGCGACAGAGGCATTTGCAGCATTCATGCATATACTGTGTCCAAAACTGCTGACTCATGCACTATTCAGTACATAGTGAAAGTTACATAGTTTGCTGTATGAGGGAAGTGTTAGGGCAAGTTAATGGATTCAGGTGCAGCTAAAGTGGTAGTGTGCACTTTGTATGTCAGTTTCAGTTACATATGTTGCATATTAATGTAAAAACAGTTTAAATAATATTATATAGAAAAGAATTATGTGTACATGAAAAAAGGTGTATATATGTGAGGAAATATATTAATTAAAATTCTAATGCACCAGATTGCACCAATTTAGTAAAACGAGGGAACAAATTAGTACATCGTGTGCACGATTTAGTGAACCGAGGGAACAAATTAGCAAATCGTGTGCCCGATTTAGTAAAACGAAGTAACGAATCAGTGAATCGTGCACATGGTTTAGTAAAACGAGGGAAAGAACTAGTCAGTCGTGTGCATTATTTAGTAAACATGGGAACAAATTAGAAAATTTTGCACCTGATTTAGTAAAACGAGGGAGCGAATTAGTAAAACATGCATGATTTAGTAAACCGAGGGAACAAATAAGAAAATCGTGCGGCTGATTTATTAAAACGAGGGAACGAATTAATGAATCATGCAAACGTTTTAGTAAAACAAGGGAACAATTTAGAAAATCATGCACCTGATTTAGTAAAATGAGGGAAATAATTAGTAAATTGTGCACATAATTTAGTACACAGAGGGAAAAAATTAGTAAATAGTGTGCACAATTTAATAAAATGAGGTAACAAATCAATAAATCATGTGCATGATTTCGTAAAACGAAGGAACAAATTATTATATTGAGTACACAATTTGCTTAAAACGAGGGAACAAATTGGAAAATCGTGCACACAATTTAGTAAAACGAGGGAACAAATTGGAAAATCGTGCACACAATTTAGTAAAACGAGGGAACAAATTAGTAAATTGTTTGCGCAATTTAGTAAAACAAGGGATTGAATTAGGAAATCATGTCCATGGTTTGGTAAACCAAGGGAACCAATTACTAAATCATGCTCACAATTTAGTAAAATAAGAGAATGAATTGGTAAATCGTGTGCACGGTTCAGTAAACCGAGGAAACAAATTAGTAAATCATGTGCACAATTTACTTAAAACGGGGAACAAATTAGAAAATCATGTGCATGATTTAGTATAACGAGGGAATTAATTGGTAAATTGTGCGCATGATTTAGTAAAACAAGGGAATGTATTAGAAAAACATGCACACTGATTAGTAAACAGAGGTAACAAATTAGTAAATCGTGCACGATTTAGTAAAACGAGGGAACAAATTAGTAAATTGGGCTCATGATTTAGTAAATCAGGTGCATGATTTAGTAAATCAGGTGCATGATTTAGTAAAACAATGGGGAACTAATTAGTAAATCATGTACACAGTTTACTTTTTTCCTGTTTTGCCTTTTATTGTTTAAAGTAAACTTAAATGGTGCAAGTTGCCTTGGCACGTTTTTAAGTCTTATTTTAGTTATCGTTTCTTTTATGTCAAATAACCTTTCTGGTCTTATTTTAATTTTAGCTAACCTTAATAACCCTGGTCCAAATAAGCTTTGGCTATGACTTGACTTGCATTTTGTTCCATTTGTTATTGTGTTTTAAAATCAAATCTGTGGAACCAGATGTTTAAATGTGTTAAATAGAGCTGTGAGTACTGTACTCTGTTTTTATTGACAGGTGAACACGTTATTAGTTACTGAAATATTTAATAAAAGAACGTGTGTGGAGGAATGGCATAGCTGTGTATGTGCAGACTCTAGCTAGTCTTTGTTCCGGCCAATAGAATCTTGTGCTCTTTTATCAGATGCTCTCTAAACCACACTGGATGGTCATTGCGTACGCTGTGGAATATGGATCCAGAGCCAGTCATCTCTTATTTAGACAGTTGTGAAGGTTGTGCACTGTATTACTACAAGCCAGCGCACAGCCATAAATCACAGCAGTGGGATCTGACTATGTGTATGTGTATGCGATTGTGTGCTCAAGTATGGCCCAATGTGCTGTGTCAGCAGCTCGGCCAAGCAGTCCCTCACTCCTGAGCCATCACTCCGGTTATTCATAGAACACATCAATGATTTATTGAATAACAAATCTTGAATAATGGGACCCCAATCCGTCATTCTGACTACATAACCCTTGCAGCTGTAAGACATTCCATTTGATTTATCCCATTCGTTCAATTTTGAAATTAAATCGCAACTGCTAATAGATTTGATTTAATTTTTTTGGGGGCTAAATAAGAAATCTTATTTCAGGCTCTTATTTCAACATCAGAGCAAAACTATTGTCAGCCTTCATATTAAACGTCTTTCTGAAAACATCGGGATTTTTCCTTTTAATCTGTGATCCTCACCAAAACAGCCGGGCAAAAGCGTTCAAATCCTGTTTTATATTAACACGCTCAATAGTCCATACAATCCCTCCGGACTGGTTCATGGGCTGCCATGGAGAACATTCATGTAGGAATTAGAAAAGCTGATTATGACAGTTTTATTTTCCGCATTCTTGGATTAATCCATAAAACTTGACGGCCCATGAGAAGGTTATGTGCACAGTGATGAAAAGCATATCATTCTTTAGCAATGCAAAGAGTGCAACTGGAATGTGGATTATTAATATTATTTTCTAATTGGGTCCCAAGGCACATGGAAATAAATGACTCAGCTTGCTAGTATTATCATGCCATGGAAAGTTTTGCTGAAAACTGAAAGCTTTAATTAAAAAGCTTTGGATGTTGCACATTGCTTATTTAAGAGCACTGGTCCAGAAGTTGAATAGACAGATTTGTGTATACAGATTTATAGTGTGTGTTCATGACACTGAGAAATGTGTTTCTGTTCATATAATGGTCACACTTTTTGTTAATACCCCAGATGCTCTTAAAAACAATGTGATAATGACATACTTTCATCAAGAGAATAATTTGTTTTTATTTATTTCTGTATTTATTTATTTATTTATTAAGTACATAATTCTTGAACTTTCCATCACATCTCAAATTTTCATCTATTATGTTGTGGAAATGCCAGTGATGGCAATGACATTTTAATGTACTAATTTTAATTTATTTAATTCAACTTTAAATAATATGAAATAGTATTTCCAGTTTTTATAGCAATTGAGATTTGCTGCTTGATTGGAAATGACTCATATTCACATTTTCAGTTCTTTTAAATTATATTTGTGACCTTGGACCACAAAACCAGTCATAAGGGGCAAGTTGTATTTGACCAAGATGCAACTATTTGAAAATCTCGAATCTGAGGGTGCAAAAAAATCAAAATGAAGTTTTAATGAAGTTCTTAGCAATGCATTTTACTAATAAAAAAATAGGTTTTGATATATTTATGGTAGGAACTTTACAAATCTTCATGGAACGTGATCTTTACTTAATATCCTAAAGATTTTTGGCATTTAAAAAGAGATTTTGACCCATGCAGTGTATTTCTGGCTGTTGTTACAAGTACTTGTACTTATATTTATGACTGGTTTTGTGGTCAAGGGTCACATCTATTTATTTATTTATGTATGCATGTATGTATGTTTCACATCATGTGTCTCATATTTCATGTCACACATGCCCTTTTAAAAATTTTAGTCTTGATAACTATTGATAACTCATTTTTACAAAAAAATTGGCATGTACTGTACCTGATATACAGTCATGGCCAAAAATATTGGCACCCTTGGAATTCTGTCAGAAAATGCAACCCTTCTCTTAGAAAATTGTTTCAGTTGCAAATGTTTTGGTACTCACATGTTTATTTATTATTATTTTTTGTTTGCATTGGAACAGCACAAAAAATCAGAAAGAAAAGTCTGATACAAATCTGATACAATTCCACACAGAACCCAAAAAATGCACTGGACAAAATTATTGACACCCATAACTTAATATTTGGTAGCACCCTGTTTGGATAAAATAACTGAAATCAATCGCTTCCTGTAACCATGAATGAGTATCTTACACCTCTCTACTGGAATTTTGGATCACTCTTCTTTTGCAAACTGCTCCAGGTCATTCAGATTTGAAGGATGCCTTCTCCCAACTGCTATTTTGAGATCTCTTCACAGGTGTTCTGTGGGATTCAGATCTGGACACATTGCTGACAATTTCAGAACTCTTCAGCGCTTTGTTTATAAGCATTTCTGAGTTTTCTGTCCCCCTGTTGTGAAGTGTGTTTCGGGTCATTGTCCTGCTGGAAGACCAATGACCTCTGGTGACACTGGCCACTACGTTGCTCCCCAAAGTTCTTTGGTAATCATCAGATTTCATGATACCATTCACACAGTCAAGGCATCCAGTGCCAGAAGCAGCAAAGCAAACTCAAAACATCTTTGAACCTCCACCATGTTTGACTGTAGGGATTGTGTTCTGTAGGGTCTGTGAAGGCCTCATTTCTTTTTCTGTTAACAGTGCCATGATGTCCTTTACCAAAAGCTCTACTTTTGTCTCATCTGTCCACAGTATGTTCTCCCAGAAGGATTGTGGTTTTGTCACAGTTTTGGCAAACTTCAGTCTTGCTTTTTTTATGCCTTTGTGTTAGCAGTATGTCCTCCTGGGTCTCCAACCATAGCGTCCCTTTTCATTCAGATGGCGACGGATAGTGCGACCTGACAATGTTGTACCCTGTGTCTGCAGATCAGCTTGAATTTGTTTGGAAGTTAATCGGGGTTCTTTATCCACCATTCAAACAATCCTTCGTTGTAGTTTTTTTTAATAATTTTGCTCTTCCGTCCAGATCCAGGGATGTTAGCTACAATGCCATGGGCTGTAAACCTCTTGATGATATTTCGCACAGTGGACACAGGAACATTAAGATCTCTTGAGATGGACTTGTAGCCTTAAGATTGTCCATGTTTTTCCACAATTTTTTCTCTCAAATCCACAGACAACTCTTTACACTTCTTTCTTTTCTCCATGCTCAGTGTGACACACAACACAAAGGCTGAGTCAACTTTTCTCCATTTTAACTGGTTGCAAGTGAGATTGCTATATTGCCCACACCTGTTACTTGCCACAGGTGTGTCTAAATACAAATTACAGGAGCATCACATGCTTGAAAAGCAGTTATTTCTTACAATTTTGACAAGGTGGCAATAATTTTGTCCAGCCTGTTTTTGAGTTCTGTGTGAAATTTTATCAAGTTTGAATTTTCTTCAGTTTTTTGTGTTGTTGCATTGCAAACAAAAGCAATAAGCACGTAAACACCAAAACATTTGCATTTGGAACAATTTTCTGAGAGAAGTGTTGCATTTTCTGACAGAATTGCAAGGGTGACGATATTTTTGACTAAATTAATGAACTGAATCAAATCGCAAACTTGTGAATCAGAATCGAATTGAATCTTGAAATTGTCAAAAACCCAGCACTATTGATAACCAATCACACTAACTTTTGATATTTTATTTTTTGGCAGAATTGGTGGTTGTGGAAATAATTTCACAGCTATGCACCATATATAAATCGAAAGAGTTTCAATCCTCATGTAATATTCTTTGATTACCATATTTTTAGATTCAAAGTCTGTACTTTTAAAAGGCATTTGAAAAGTAGCATCAGATGTTTTCCAAGGGGGACATTTCGAAATCTGTTTGTTTTTAGTAAAAAGGTCCTGTTGCTGAAGAAATGCACTTATTTAAAAGTGAGTTTGACTATGCCCCTTTATGCCACTTCTGCTGTCTCCAGGCCAGACACGATACTGAGGTCGTAGGCAGACAGCATCATGCTGACATTTTGTCATCGCAGAGCAAATAAGCTAGTAAGCCACAGGGTTTCTCTGAAGAGATTCCCCACTGTAGCGGTTTTTAATTATGAAATGTCACCTGCTGATCAGCAGGTATACCGTATTTTTCTGTATTTCTCAAAGAATGAGTGGAGAATGCAATAGGGTACGCCAGCAGCAAGTTACGGATGATTGGCATGTCCTTGCATTACATACAGCAGAAACATAGCTCACATATTGGATTGTGTGAAACAAGTCATAAAAGTTGTATGATACAGAAAGTGACTTTCAAATTGGATTATTAGATTTTGTCAGCTGTCATAAATTCATGGACTGCTCAGCTGTGATCATTTTATGCACTTTGGCTGTGTAGAAACGCAGGATGGGCAGTGATTTGCTGTGCGGCTGCAGAAAGAAACCTTGTTTTTTCCAAACCCCTAGATTGGCGGATTCCCGATCTGAACATAAAAGGATGTATTGTCAGTTGTTTTTTTTTGTTTTTTTTCACCCCTGTTAATGAGTTTGCTTCAGGGGACTTATTTCTGTCTGGATTGCCTTAGAGTCCCTTCTGTGTGTAGAAATGTAATGTGGGACCGAAGGTTTCATTTTGGTGAGGTTGAAAGGGCTTCGGGAGGCCGGGCGCAAATGAAACAACTGGCCTAATTCGATCCTCGGAGGATTCTTGTTAGTTTTCTTCCTTTAGCTATATCCAGACCTGAATAAAACATGTAAACCTTGAATGCAGTCAGATAAGAGTGTGAGCAAAGCTGATTCTTGAACACAACTTCCTATCGGATCCAGGAGGTTGATAGATGCCCTCTGGCTGGCCGGCAGTGGTCTGCTGCATGGTTTCATTAAGCTTTTTTTTATGTGATATAAACCTGTCACATTTACAATTCTCCAACCACGTGTTCTCCTGTAGATAATGACGGCTTAAAATACATACTCATCTGCAGGCTTGTAATTAAATCATTTGAGAGGGTGAGCAGTGAGCTGTGATGGTGCGCCAGATGCTGTTTTCTTTCAAATGATGCTAATATTGGGTGCATGGCAAATGCTGGAATTTTCACTTTTTCTGCTAGCACATGGACACACAGTGAAGACTTCAGTGCGAACGGCAGGAGAAAAGAGTGTGTATGTTCTAAATGTGTGGTTGAAGTAAAACATTTAATCGCTTTATAGATTTCAGTATGGATTTCAGGGCTTGTTTAGTGGAGAATGGGTCCCTACCTGTTCCCGTTCATGGGCCCAGTGGGTCTGTGTAAGGTTGTTAAGGTAGTTCATCATTTACAGTCGTCTCCTTTTAGGTTCTATTGATATTCTGGTTAAAAAGCTATAGGTCTGGTCTCTGTATTGTCTCGCTCGTGGGTCTGGGATTGTTTGGAGATGGGAGTTGTAAAAGAGTTTGCTGGGGTTGTGTAGTCATTTAAAAAATGGATCCATCTAATGGTCTAATCCACTTGAAGGGGGTGTTCACACAGGATGTGTGGAATTTTCTTTTCATTCATTCATTTTCATTCATTCATTCATTCATTCATTCATTCATTCATTCTAATTAAATGAAGAAATTCTCATTAATATAGATGTTCAAGATATTTAAGCTGATATAATTTAGAATAACCATTATTTAATTATTTATAATTAATTAATTAATTTTACTATCAATACATTGACTATTTGTTTGATTATTAATTATATTTGTAAGTTTGGAATATGTTGTTCAACAACAACAACACTACTTATTATTATTATTATTATTATTATTATTATTATTATTATAGATGTTCAAGATATTCAAACTGATATCATTTATAAAAATAATATTTATATATTATATATTTTATATATTTTTATTTATTTACAACAAAATACAGACATAAGTAGATTATTTGATTATGATCAATTATATTATTTGTAAGTTTGGAATATGATATACAAGAACAACAAAAACAGTGACTGATCATAATAATGATAATAATAATCCTAATCCTAATCCTTATGTATGTATTTATTTATTTATTTATTTAACAACAAATTAAATAGATAAATAGACTATTTATTTATGATTATCAACTGTATTATTTGTAAGTTTGGAATATGATATACAAGAACAACAACAACAGCGACTGATCATAATAATAATGATGATGATGGTAATAATAATAATAATAATAATAATAATAATCAGTATTTATGTATTTATTTATTTATGTATTTATTTATTTAACAACAAATTAAATACATAAATAGACTTTATTTATGATTATGATCAATTATATTATTTGTTAGTTTGGAATATGATATACAAGAACAACAACTAATCATAATTATTTATGTATTTATTTATTTAACAACAAATTAAATACATAAATATACTATTTATTTATGATTATTATCAATGCTATTAACTAAAGTAATAGTAGTAGTAGTAGTAGTAGTAATAATAATAATAATAATAATAAATTATTATTATTATTATTATTATTATTATTATTATTATTATTATTATTTATAATAAGATTCTTATTTATTGATCAACAACAAATTAAATGCATAAATAGACTATGTGTTTATGATTATCATATTATTTTTAAGTTTGGAATATGATGATTAGCTTGTTGAAGTGTGTTTGATTAGGTTTAAAGCAAAACTCTGCAGGGCTGCGGCTCTCCAGGACCGACATTTGCCACCCCTTTTAGAGACATACACAATATTCAAGCTGATATTATATGTAATAAATCATATTAATTTATTTATTTTCAACAATAACAACATCAAAATTGTCATGTCAACATCAGTGTCATGTTGTCTTTCATTTGCAGCGCTCACTACTACAATAAATGCATAAGATAACGATCAGAACCACAGCACATATCACGTCCAGAAGTGTAGGACCAACACAGAGCGCTCAGAATGTATGTAGCCTGTCAGGCAGTATTTATAGAGCATCCCCTCGGCTGCTCTGTCCTGGATCTGAAAGAAAACTGAATGCAATATTTATACAGAGGGAGAGGAGTAACAGGTTAAGCTTCACGAGGAAGCATATGGAGGTGTTTGTTTGTATAGCCGCAAAGGCTGTGATGGAGCTAGATGAAAGCTGGCTCTCTGCTGTGGGTATGGATTAGAAACTCTGACCTAAACTAGCCGCTTGGCTAGAGCACATCTGTTGTATATCTTTACATCATTCAGCCGCAGCATGATATCTCTCCTCTGACTGTGATCACACACTGCATGAGGCATAACATAGGCTCCTCAAAGATGAGCCGAAAATTGGACATGTTTGTCTAGGGGTGGACGGTGTGATCCATCACGATTGCATAATTTTATACATAGGTCATAGCCATGTCTTGAATAATTGTATTGTATTGTATTGTATTGTATTGTATTGTATTGTATTGTGTTTTTTTTTTTTTTTTTTAGGCTATAGCCATGTCTTGAATATTTTTATTTTATTTATTTATTTATTTTTTTTAATAATTAGTAGTAGTAGTAGTAGTAATAATAATAGTAATAGTAGTAGTAGTAGTAGTAGTAGTAATAATAATAATAATAATAATAATAATTTATTATTATTATTATTATTATTATTATTATTATAGATGTTTAAGATATTCAGGCTAATATCATTTATAATAAGAATCATATTTCTTTCTTTCCTTTATAATAAGAATCATATTTCTTTCTTTCTTTCTTTCTTTCTTTCTTTCTTTCTTTCTTTCTTTCTTTCTTTCTTTCTTTCTTTCTTTCTTTCTTTCTTTCTCTTTCTTTCTTTCTTTCTTTATGGCCGTAGCCATGTCTTGAATATTTTATTTTATTTTATTTTATTTTATTTTATTTTATTTTATTTTATTTTATTTTATTTTATTTTAGGCCATAGTCATGTCTTAAATATTTTTATTTTATTTTATTATTTTATATTTTTTTAATAATTTAATAATTTAAATTATTTAAATTATTTAAATTATTTAAATTATTTAAATTATTTAAAAATTTAAATAATAAATTAAATATTTTTTTAAAATAAATAATTTAAATAATTATTCAGGCTAATATCATTTATAATAAGAATCATCTTTCTTTCTTTCTTTCTTTCTTTCTTTCTTCCTTTCTTGGCCATGTCTTGAATATTAAATTTTATTTTATTTTATTTTATTTTATTTTTATTTTATTTTATTTTATTTTATTTTATTTTATTATTTTTTATTATTTTTATCTTATCTGAGCTCATCTTATTTAATTTTTTTAATTTAATTTAAATTATTATTATTTTTTTTTAATTTAATATATTTTTTGTTTTATTTAATTTTGTTTTATTAATTGAAAATGATCTTTTTATTTATTGGATTTTAGTTTTTTTGTTTTTCTTGGATGATTTGAAGTGAATAAAAAAAAAAGAACAAGAATAATATGTATTCTTAGAGGGAACTTATAGTCCTGATTTAAAATCATGGTAAAGGAACACAATATGATGTCTATTTGACGATCTTAAATACTAAAGACTATAAAAGATTGAAAGTCAGTGCTCTGTTGCAAAATTGTTCTTG